>NC_048232.1:40842810-40925310 GCF_002007445.2 Ailuropoda melanoleuca
TGAGCCTGCAGTTAATGGACACCTTTTATTTGTACATTGTTCTCAGTTTCTAGTTGTGGTAGCTGATGTGTCTTTCAACATTTAAATTTATTTTTTTCCTGTGTATTTTTCTGTCTTGTGTATTTATAGCATCATTCTCATCAAAATGTAACATAGAGGCTGAAGTGTTAAACATGATATAAGTAGATACCTCATAACCTACTACTGCTTTGGTTACAGGATCAGAATATTTTGGGTTAAAAGTAACAGAAATACCCCGGTAAAAGTGGCTTAACAATGACAGACTTGACTAACTCAACACGAACTCTAGAGAAAGGCTGTTCTGCAACTGGAATGACATCAGAGTTCTGTGTTGGCATTTCTGTGATTCTCTTGGCCTTCCCTTCAATATTACAAGATTGCTATAGTGGTTCTAAGTGTCCTATCCTTAAATAATAACCTCAAAGGCAGAGAACAGGGGGGAGAGAAAGTAGGAAAAGGGCCTTCTCCCTAAATCACCCCTGTCAGTTTCACGGAGGAAAACCTTTCCAAGAAATGTCCCAGCAGACCTCATGGTACCTCTCACTGCTCGGAACTGGGCTACCTGGCTGTCCTGGAACCAGCCAATGACAAGGGAGAGGGAGACCGCCAGAATTGGCGGAGCCTAATAATGATGCTTTCCTGGGATGGACACAGCTTGAACACCTTTCCAGAATTGGAATTCTGTCGTCCGGGAAAAGGAAGACTGGCTGTTAGATAGGCAACAGATAGTGTCTGCTACAGTTGTTGAATCTTTTAGTATATGGTCAAATAACCACAGGAACAGATGCAGGATTACAAATCTGATGAGTGCAAAGATGGAACAGCTGGTGCTATATGGGTATAAACTCAAGGGATTTAATGCCGTCTGGCCACGCCTTTTCAAAGCATTGATGATGATGGAGCTAGTATGTGGAGAGAGTTTTAGAAGGTAAGTAGGCAGAGGGGTTAAGGGATACTAGAATGAGGTGCTGGGGAGGAGGCATCCCAAGCAGAGGAAGCTTATTACATTTATGTAGCTGGAGGAAGGGGCACAGATATTCACCGCTATTATTACTAGCCCCTAGTTTGATGAAGGCCTTTAAATTACCTTAAGAGGAAGAAGAAATTCTTCAGCTTATAAGTAGGTTCCTGAAATATTGGGATTTCTGAAAATTTTCTATGCTTTAAGGGGACAACAGAACAGGTTATTTGACCTGGACTATTCTAGAAAATCCTGGGTATTGAGTTGTCATATATCAGTCTGTTACTCCTTCTTCTTCCTCTACTAATTTCTGCAGCTAGCATCTTAGATTGACATCAATTGAAAGCACTAAGAACAGCACTCTCACTTTTCTACATGTTACCTAAAACCTTTTGGCACGCTGTCTCCATCAACTTCCTGTAGCTCAAGTATGAGCTATATAAAAATTTTTTAATTCATTTGAACATTAAGCAAAAAGCAGTTTCTCTGACACTTTATGGGTTCCTCATAAGAGACAATATAATTTTTAAAAGTAATACAATAAATAAAAACTTTTGACTTCAATACACGGAACTTTCCTGGACACTAGGTTATTTCCTTTAAATAGAGAAGAGTGGTTTTATAAATTTGTGCAGGACTATAGAACTCAACCAAAGACTAAAACCACCCTCTTTTGAAGATCTACAGTTCTGTTATTAAAAGAGTGTATTCATTATATATTTTAATTATTGAAAAGAATAGTAATGATACTTAAATTCTCCTAGCAACTACAAATTCATAAAAACTATTCAGGTTGAAAAATTTGGAGTTTTAGTTTAAGCCTTTTTTAGTGTGGTAATATTGTTACAGATGCTCAAAATAATAGTGGCTTAAACATGGTAACAGGGGTGATACGGTGCTACTAGTGTGTGTGCTGTCAGCACAAGGGCTGGTAAAAGGCTGATACTCTGATATCAGCTTCTCTCTCATGATCTAAGAACGGCTGCTTCAGCTCCTGGAATCACATATACATTCCAGTCAGTGTGAAGAAGAGAGGGATGCAGCTCCGTGGAAGGGCATGACTCAGATGCTCTACCCATCACTTCTGCTTGTGTCCTTTTGGCAAGAATTTAGTCACATGGTCATAACCAGCTACAAGAGAGGCAAGAAGTATTGTGGGAACATTGTCTTACTTAGACAGCCCATGTGCCTATTGAAAACTCAGTTTATTTCTAGAATAAAAAAGTAGAGAATGGAAATTGGAAGATGTAGCAGAGTGTGCTGTATTCGCCATCTTTTGGCGATTGCCAAGGGAACTAGTTGAGTAGTTTTAGCTTAGATGTGAGTATGTAATCAAGGGGTTAAAGGGATGTCTGTGCAGACACAATTCTGTTTATGCATCTTATACTCCACATAACCTTACTTCATGCATTTTTATATTCCTATCATCTAGCTTAATATACTACCGAAAATAAGCACATCATACATGGTTTGGAATGTATCTGAATTAACTTATACCACAGGACCAACTCTCCTTAACCCCCAAAGTGATAGTATTAACTCTACTGTTAAGTCTTAATTATTAAGAGTAGTTGTGTGTTTTTTGAAGGTTCAGTACTGTGTCCGAGAAATCTAAAAACATTCTTGTTTTTTAACTGATACCTGACATCATTAATTAGTTTGTGAAGATGCTTTCTCTGCACTTTATGTGTATATTTTATATATTGACCAGCTATCTCTGGAGAAGAGAAGATGGTCTGAGGAATAAGAGTTTTTTGATATGATTTTTCGCATCTCAAAAGAGGCATCTTATTGAGTTTTTGGCCACTGTACCTATTTTTAGCCTTCTGTTAACTTACAGATTCGTGTGTTCGTGTGTTAATTCCTACTACACATTTTAAATAACTCTTAAATGCCACATGCTGTAGTAAGTTCTGGGAATATGAAGATGGACCAGACCCAGCCTACATCTCTCTGAGCTTAGTGTCTCTGACACACAGTGTGGGGGTTTCTGTGCCAGGCCCCACACCGTGCAGTAACTGAGGGGCAAGCAAGGAGCTCTGGGAGGCAAGGGGGCCAGGCAGGGTGCTGCCAGAATTGAGTGAGTCTTCATAGTTGAGTAAGAGCTTGTCAGTCCTGAGCTGGGGGAAGGGCATTGGAGGCTGAGGGCACTGGATGCAGGCTAATAATAGGGCAACAGTTTCATTTGGTGAGAGTGAAGGATATACAGTGTGGGTTAGAGTTGGAGTGGGAGACCTGGGACCAGGGCTCCTGAGACATCATGCACAGGAGTGCGAACTTGATATCCCTCCATCAGTAGCTTTGAAACTTTTTTGTCTGCGACCCGTAGTAAGACATACCTTTTTACATGATGATTTGTCACCAGGCTGGTCCTACCATTTGCACGCCCTGGGCAAGAGGACAAATGGGGATACAAGATAGCTAATTATTTAAGAAGTTATAAATCAAGGCAATAAACTATTACAAAAGGATATACCAACCTACTTTGACAAATGTACCTTATAACAAAAACAGTGAAAATTGTGTGTAAAACCACTGAAACCAAATAAATGAGAATAGCACACATTTAAAGTTAATTTAGACTTCCACCAAAAGACCGTCGTTCACCCCAAGGAAACGCAGGATGATGGCACCTAGGCCAAGCGGAGCGAAGGAGGAGAAGGCTCCCTCAGCCTTCTCTCCCAATGGCTATGGAGTCTGTCAGAGAACACCTCCTTTGTTTTCTTCTTTATGGGGCAGAGGAGCTCTTCTGTCTGTCCTATGGTTGCCCCTTCCCTGTCCCTACCAACCAGGCACCCAGGTTCCAAGGCCATCTAGACCGACCATGCCAGTCTGAGGGGCAGCCTCTGGCTCCTGGTACTCCAGCTTCCCACTCTCACGGAAGGGTCTGAATTGAGAATTCTCTGAGCAGAAATGTGGAAGACTAGGGAAAGCATCTTCCCCTATCTTCTTTGTTTGCCCTTCCTTCTGCCCTCAGGTCCAGTCTCTCTCCTTCCAGCAACAGCTTTTGGCCACCCCTTGGGCTGGAGGCACACACACACTAGTCGCACAACCTGACTTAAAGAAGGGTCCACCCAGGCTGAGGAAGCCCGCTCAAGACCATTTGGGTGGAGAATGCTGGGGACCCTGGTACTTGGAGCTTCGGATAGAAGGGACTCCTTGCCTGGTGGAGAGGAAGACACAGCCAGAGGAAGGCCCGACCAGAGGCTTTTTGCTCACTTGTGAGGGTGGTACTGCCCAGCACACACATGTGCCACCACGCACACACACAGATGCACATCCATGTACCTAAAGGGGGCACAGAAATGCATGTACTCGCAATATGTGAAGTGCATTTGTCTTCTTTTCTATTCTATTTTAGTTCTAAAAAAATGCTAGTTGTAATCCACTAAATGAATTTTATAATCCACTAATGGGTCAATTTGTGACCCAAGTTTGGAAAGCCCTGCTGTAGTGGTGGTAATGTGATCAGATTCGTGTTTTGGAAACTTCTGGCAGCTGATGGGATAATAGATTGGAAGGGAGGGGGGGATACTGGTTATGAGATTCTGAGCCAAAGATAGGCTCAAAGATGGTAAAAGTGAGAACAGAGAGGAGGGGAAGTTAGTAGAATCAACAGGTCTTGGTGACTAATTTGATTTTGGGGGTGCGGAGGAAAACTGGAACAATGTCATGATATCCAATTTCAATTCTGTATTGCAGGGAATTATAATTGAGGGAAAAGAAAGAGAATTCAGCTTAGTACATACACCATTTGAGGTCCCGGGTCAACCTCAGGTAGTATTGCTTGTTAGCTGGAGAGAGGCTTAATAAAGTCGGGACTGTAACAGGGCTTTTGGGTTTAGCCATAGGAAGCCACTGATAAACTTTAGCAAGGACGCATCGTAGTGGCTCAAGGAGTGACTATAGTGGGAGATCAGGACAAGAAGACATATGGTAGAGGATGTGTTCCTCCCTTCCGTATATTAGATTGCAGGCGCAGGAAACCAGGGTACCGACTTGAAGGAGGACATTTATTTTGTCCCCGAGCACTTCTCTGCAGAAGGGCGGAGGGCCCTGCAGAAACCCAGGTACTGAAGGTAACAGCAGAGAGGAGTCACTCCACAGCCTGGTTTCAGGCCGCTGGAGAGAATGCCTTTTATTTATTTATTTATTTATTTATTTATTTATTTATTTATTTATTATTTTTTTATTACATCAAAAACCAAGGATATACTGTATGGTGACTAACATAACATAATAAAAAATTATTATATATAAAAAAGAGAGAATGCCTTTCAGCACAGAAGGGGAGGGAACCGTTGACAGAAGGAAGAACACCTCTTACGCCTGTGAGCAGGCCATGTGGCGGCAGAAGTTCCCCTCGACAGAGCCTTGTTGCGTTGTGCAAGCACCAGCCGCCCTGTACGTGCTGTGGCCCGTGGGGAAGATAGGCAAGGAAACCAGCAGGACGTGGGGCAAGGGTCCCTTAGATGGCGGCGCAGGGGTGCTGGAAACAAAGAAGAGGGCACATGGCAGGGCTTTCCAGAACAGGAGAGAGGACAAAAAGCAAAAATGGTCTGCACCTGAAATGGTAGTCAGGGACAGGTCCGAGAAGGGTTGAGGGGAGGATGGTGGTTAGCCAGAGCTTGGGGGAAATGTGCACCTGACTCGCAGCGCTGGTTATTGATAACCATGGCGGTCGGAATACTTTTTTTTTTTTTTTTACATTTATTGACTTTGTTTAAGTATCAGGTGAAACTTTACTTGAGAATACTTGAGAAAATGGGTTTTTATGACAAAGGAAGCTGCTTCTTGCTTCTCCTTTCCCCCTCTCCCCTTTGATGACTTCTCTCGAAACTAATTTAGGTAAAGAAAGCCACTGCTTCCAAAAGTGCTTTGGTACCCTGGCATAATTTCAAAGAAATCTCCTTTCCCACTTAGTTAACTACATTTCCCCAGGAAAAAAAAAAGTCTTCTCTGTCAATGTAACATCCCTTAACAGGACTCCTGCTGGTGGGTTCTTGTATCTTGCTGTGGCAGCTGTGAACATATATACTATTGATTGTTAATGTGTGATATAAATCCGACTGGAGCATGCCCACTAATTGGTTTGAGAGCTAGATATAGACAATGCTGTCTTATAGTAGCCTGTGTAGATAGGCCTAGTCACAGGGTTAATTCTGCTTGACAGCACACCAGCAGCATCTTGAGAGTAATTACCCAACAGAAGTTTTCCCACAGCCGAGCTGAGAGCTTCAAAGGCTTCTGAATTTACAACCAGTGTTAACCTATATCTGAAACATCATGTTCCCACAAGGGCTCAGATTTTTTTTTCTCCTTCTTATTAAATGTATGGGGTTACTAGGTTCATTTACTCGGTGAACAACTCAGTGAAAAAGTTCTTGGTGTGGAATAATTGAAAATCTTTAATAATAAGGAAAGAGGATAAATTTGAGTTTTTTATTGCTCTACTCTATTACGGAAACAACTTAATCTGCCTTTTTTGGGGGTCCATAATTTATTCTCCTTCCCTCAAAACGAATTAAAATCTGCGCTATCTCTACAGATAATGTGCATGTTTAGGGGGCCTAGGATAATGCATACATCTGAAATAGTTAAAATAGATATGTATTTACATTTTAAAAAGCAATTTTCCTTGTTGACCAATGTACTGAAATCTATGATCATTGCAACCCCTCCCACAAAGTATCAGTTGCTCTTTAATAAACAATTTTTACGTTGTAAAAAATTTCTTTCTCTTTGCAGGTCAGAAAGCAAGTTTGACTCCGGCTCAGGTATGTTTACATTAGTAATGTTATTCTGAGTATATTTTATTTACATTATTCTCTGAGGAGTAACTCATCAGATCAAGAACCTTTTTGATTTTAAACAGACTAGGCAGCCTCTTTTCAAAACATAAACCCCACCTCAAAGCAGGGCTATTGGCTGCTTGGAATCATAACTTGAGATGTTCACTCTGGGATGCTTGATAGTTCTGGAATAGACATTGAATGCCCTATATCTGCAGAGTTTCATTTTAAAAGCAGAAGTAAGAGTTGTACATACTTATTGCTCAAAACAGAATATTATTCTCTAAGTAGATAAAGTATCCTGAATAATTTGAAGATTACGTGCAAGTAACTTTTCACCAAATGTGGGTAATAAATACATTTAATACAGCAAACTATAGTTTATGTGCTGCTGAAGCAAGCACTAATCCAGAAAACTCTAAAGAGTTTTAGCCAATAGAAATAGAAATTGGTCTATGATTTGTTAGTTTTTAAAAAATTTGTTTTGTTGGGGGGGTAATGGAAAACTAAGGTCACCTTAAGCCATTATTTTGTATCTATCAAGACAAAATTTACATTTTCAGAAACAGTGGCATATCAACCTCATTAGATGTCTTCTTTTCATTAAGCAAGAATGTAGCCATATAATCCTTAGGTTAGACTGTGTCTCTATGTCATTTGCTAACATTTACGTGCTCCACAGTGACTAATGGTGTTTATAATTAAAGCACAAAAATTGTCTCATATTCATACAAAGGAATTATGACCTTTAGTGAACCGTTAATAGATAAACATTGATTTTCAATTCCAGGAGAAAATTATTTGCAAGGAAACATATAATTTATTGAATTTAAAAGTAGCATTCTTTGAGTTCCATTATGTTTTAATTTAAAAAAAAAGTTTTGTTTATTATGCTTGCAAAGGAACTAAGGACTATATATATTCTTTTTGGTTGTGACGTTAGGGAGCTAACGTGCTTTTCGTCTTTAAAAGCCTCATCTTTCTTTTATTGCATACTTTTATGAATGTCTCCAACTTGATGAGACTCTTTAAATATGAAGTCTGTACATTTGAGTTAACAATTTCACCTAATTTGAGAACCATGATTCCAGAAGTCTGTCCGTTCTCTGTGTTCTTGGGCTTCTGAATCCCATCTGACAGTAAGAGCATAAGATAAACATTTCTGGTTTACAATATTGACTAAATGGAGCCTAAAGGCATGGTGGCATTATATCAATGATTTGACTTTTTATTGACTCGTAGGAGGTGACTCAAAATAAGGTGAAAAGTCTTTGTCATTTTTTAAAATATTAAAATCTTTAAGTATAATAAATAAATGGAGAAAATTGATGGAATATGAATTTTTACGTCAAAGTGTTAGGTGTCTTTTTCTATCATTGCCAGTAAGTCACCAAATATTTATTAAGAGCCTACTTTGTTATGATCTGATTTAATTCCCTAAACATCAGGTCAGAAACTGGTTTTAGGAAAAAGGATCTGGAACATAGCTCTTAAAAATGAAAAAGTCCACCAGCTTCCTTTTGAAGGGAAAACCTGGAAATCGTGTACAAAATTGAAATATTAGGCAGCTCTTGTCAAAGTCAGAAAATTTATGTCAAATTTTCAAATCCAAATTAAAGTGTGCTGCTAAATTCCTGTAGTGATAGTTTTAACATCTGTCCAGGCACACATCTTTCACTCTTGTGACCAAAGATTTGTTCATGATCCTTATTTTTTCCAAGTCCTAATTTTTAAAAAAATGTTTATGATGGACAACATCTGCATGTCTTTGAAAACTACAAAGTTCTGTACTCTGAAAAATCTTACGGGAAATACTGATTAAAAGTTTATTTATTCTTTTAATTTTGAATTTAAATATGTTGTGGAAAGAATTCAGATGGTTTCAAATTAAGAAACAGGTAATTATGTTTTCTTATAAGCTCTTTTAGCTTAGTATCGGATGAGGGAATCATGACAAAGGAAGCTAGAACTGTGTTCTTTGGCATGCTATATCATGCAAATTTGGTTAGAAATAAGATGGCATATTGGAACAATTAAACGTATGACTTTAATAGGTTCAGATTTTCTATTGTTCATCAAATACAGAAAGTAAACTAGCTCTGCTTAATGTTGTATACAGCTGTAACAGTGTTCCTGACAAAGTAAGATTTTTAAATGTAGGAAGATGCCAATCTTACTAAGAAAAAAAAACACTTAAAAAATAAATAGTATAGTTAATGACTAGCCATAAAGGAAAGGATTTCAAAGTAAACTTTTGCACATATATATGCATGTATATATATATCTCCTCTCCCAAGGAAGGAACCCAGCTTATGCAGGGCTGACTGCACATTTGCAATTTGTGTAAATGAGTTTCTGACTGTGGAGTGAGATTCACGAGGAAGGAAGGAAAGTTTTCATTGTCGGCACATGTGAAAAATGTCAGTTGTTGAACACATACCCAAACGATCAACCTAGAGAACGGTTTAATTTTTTTTCTTAATCAAAATTGTATCAACTTTTTTTTCTACGAAAGCAAATCCACGAACAGCTTGTGTGTGTGTGTTTTTTTTGTTTAAAAAATTTATAATGAAATATTTCAACTATATATAAAAATAGAGTGTGGAATAATGACCAGCCGCATAGCCATCATCTGGATTTTACAATTGTTAATAATTTGCCGTATACATTTCGCTTTTCTTTTTCTTTGCTTCAACTATTTTAAAGTAAAATACATTTCATGTCATTTTTAAAGCCTGAAGATTGTAGATTGCCTTGACTTAGTGAAAGAGATAACTATTTTTCTGAGGTTTTCGTTTGTCTCAGATCGTGGCATTACCATGTCCACATTTAGTTAAAAGAGACATCGAAAGTTCTATTTGTGGTGAAGGTTAAGAAAGCCTTCAACCAGAAGGTAGGGGCACTGAATTAATTCTGATCCAAGAACCCCAGGAATGTTCTGTCCTCAAGATTACTCTGATTAACTCTTTGACTGCCATCTAGCTGTGTCCTCTGTGTCCTGAGGTACATACTGATTAAACTCTGGTTCTGTTGATTTGTAACTCAATCGCTGCAAGTTTTTGGCTTTGCTGATTGAGAGCAATCAACCTACCTTCTTTCTAAAGGAGTTTTAAGGTTTCCATTTTAAGACTGTTTCCTAGTTGACGTACTAATGTTACTTGCCTGCAATCGTGTGTAGTTGGTGATTTTACTAATAGAGCAAAACAGACGTCCTTTTATGTTCAGAAGTAGCAAGAAGCTACACTCTTCTCCCCACCTCCCAAGAAGGGAAGTGAGTTGATGCTGGGGGAAGCAGAGCATTGAGTTTAAGGTAGTGATTAAACATGAAAGCTATATATCAAATCTCAGGAGAAACATGCTTTTGAAAGAGGCAGGGAACTGTGGAGCATATTGCATGATAGGCTATGTAAACAGAGCCCTGGAGGTCAATGTGTGGATGCAAACCAATTAAATAAAGAAATTACTGGCTTTGCTTTCTATCATCTGGATGGGGAGGATCACAAGTCAACATGCACAGGGTTGAAGTGTAAACTTTGCTTGAATAACTTTTAGGCACCTCTGGAAGCATCATTAACTCTTTCAATTCACTACCAAGATTTGGTTTGGTTTTGCTTTGTTTTTAAATTTAATCAAAAGAAGTTAAAATCAACAACAAAATATATGCTCTCTTGGCCCTTCTGTACGTGTCCATTAGCAAAGGTGCTAGTGATGAGCAGAATGGAAGAGAAAGCTGAGGATGAACTGCTGAGAAGAGCGGAGTCGACTGTGCAGTCAGATTCCAAGAACGCACACATGTCTTTTAAAAACAACCCATTTGGAAAAGCAGAGCTCTTGCAGAATAACTGAAAAAAGATGTTTTCCTCTTCTCCCGAATACTGGGTATAAGGCAAAGCCGTAGTTGGAATTTATCAGTCACTACATAACATCAGGATAGTGTTATTTCTGTCCTATTAACGTAGAATAGTTTTCTGACCAAGAAGAATCTGAAGCCTGTAAGTTCATAACGATATGTTAGGGACTGCCTGGAGTCTAATTCTGTGGTCTTAACCCTCTCAGGCAATGTTTGGATGAAAAAATGAAATATCAAGTTAAAATGGTATAGTTTCATGGTCCATAAACATTCAAAAACAAAGATTTTTTTTTTCTTTCTTCTGTAGAGTCATGTTGGCTGAGAAAGTGAATAAGCTCATGTTTAGTGCTTGTTGATTCTGGGCTGCTTGGAATAGCTATCCTAAGGAAATGGGCTCATAGAACACAGCAACCCAAAGGTATAAGATTTCATGAAAGCAAATTATGGAGGATTAAGAAACCTAATGAGCATGGTTTAGTGTGGAGAGTAGAGGAGGGAGCTCACTATTAAATAGAGCCCAAGAGTGTACAAGGTTAGGAGATCCTAAAAGACACGGTAATAAAAGGCACAACAGAATATAATTATCCTGAAGAAAAAAAAAAAACAACAAAAAACCCGAGGAACAAAAAGCAGCTAGTGTCGCTTTTAAGATCTGTGTAAAAAGGACTCTACACCAGGGTAAGGAAATCAAAGAATGTAATCAGTTAAAGCTTGAGGCAAAAACATAAGGGCAGTGAAAAATACAGTGGACTATTAATGGTGGTCACTAAGTTGAAGGGAAATGAGGAATTTGAATATAGTACAACTAGAGTTCTGAAAGCTTGTGAGCAAATGAGACAGTCTGCCTAACATAGTAAGGCTTTCTCAAGAAATTAATAAAGGAAACATTTTCAGGTCTTACCAATGTGGATTTTATGTTGACAATACTTTTCAGCTGCTTCAAATCGATTTTGTCACCTTTAGTGTCTTATTTTTGAAGGGCTCGTAACAACAAAGAGCAAGGAAATACAACATAAATCTCTAGACAAGTATTGAAATCTGTCTCTGGGCATCATTCATTAGTAGAAATAAGAAAAATGTTGTCTATTCATCTGTTCATTCATTCACCCTATGTTTATCAGGCATACTGTAAGCCATTCCTAGACGCTGAGCTTATAGCCATGAGCAGGGTGGATATAATTCATTCTCTCCTAGAATCTTACAGCTAGTTGGGCCATTATACAAATTCACATGGATTTCTTTGCCTGTTTCTTTGAGAAGAGCTAATAAGGGTAAATTTAGATCCAGATGGTGAATCGAAGAACTCACAATGTTTAAACATAAGCTAATGTATTTTAGGTTGTGACAAATTTACCTTTCTTTACTTTATTTGAACCATATCACTTTGGTTTCCACTTTGACTTTTAAGAGACCGGCCTAATAATGCTACTGGTTAATGTGTAGTTTTTCTCTAGCTTTTAATAAGGAGTGACATTTCACATTTGATTATCATTAAAAGAGATTAACTTACAAGAGAACAATGACAAATGTTGGCGAATATTGTTCTCCTCTTCACTTCCATTTAATTTTTTATTTACTCTTTTACTGGATCCTAGTCAGGGTTGGCCTGAAAAATCGGGCAGCCTTCTTTATAACAATCTTACTGAATCACGTAGAAGCAAGTAGAGGGGACAGAGCCTTTCATGTCCTTTTGTAAAGTAAACACCAGGAAGCAGCAAGGCATGGCAGCTAAGTGCAGAGGTTTGGGATCGGATAGATCTGAATGAAAACTCTCCTTATTTCTAATAATTTTCAGTTGGTTTTCTTGGATTTCACATATACCATTATGTTACATATTTAAATTATGTTTTTCTTTCCTTCTTATTTAGAATTGGAGCATTTAAAGCTACAAATTTCCTTCAAAAAGCTTTAGCTTTTTTTTTTTATATTGTATTTAAAATAGTTGCAGTTTTGGCTTTCTTTTGGACACAATGATTACTTGGGGAAGTGTTTTACATTTCCATATGTTCTACTTTCCACTTTTGTTTGTAATTTTCAGTTTCATTGCTTGGTGGTCAAAGAATGTAGCCGTACTATTTTTTAGTAAGTCTATTATTCAGTACTTATTAAAGTTGTATTTTTTGGCCTAAGATATGCTTAATTTTTGTAACTCTTCTTTGGGTCATTCAAAACTATATTCTCTGAAATATAAAGGGTTTGGTACATAGTTATTATATCAGTGAGTCATGATTTATATCATTATTTATTTAGTTTCTATTTTATCTGACAAGGACTTTGAGAGGAGAAATACTCTGTCATTTGCTTTCTTTCTTTTTTTTTTTTTTTTTAAATCTGAATTCTGTGTTGTCAGCTTCCGGTCCTCTCCGTTTTCCGGCACCAACCATCTTGCTTGGGCCATGCATTGCACTTGTCCTCCCGTAGAGGACATTATGCCAAAGCAGTGCCCAAGGAAACGAAGGCTCCTCTCAATAGAAAACTTAATATTATCCCAAATTTGTACGTGAAGCAAGACGCTGTTTTACCACCTGTAAACACTGGTGCTTTCCCCTTCCTTTTTGTCCTCAACACCATCCCATAGCTTTGTTAGGAAAGAGGCTCTGAGACATTATCTTTTAAGGTTCAGCTCCGGCATTGCCCCCTCAATTAAATCTAGCCATCCTTAACACCTCCGCCGCAGTTAATCATTCCTTCCTCTGTGCAAACACTGGATCTTTAAATGGATTTATTATAGCATTTATGATCTTCTATAATTATTGTGTGAATCTTTTCTTTCTCTCCAAGTCTGTGAGTTTTTTGAAGGCAGGAACCATGTCTTACTCCTCTTTATAAACTTGGTATCTGGTATGAAATAGTCGATAAACAAAAATTCCATGAGGCCGGGAATCTTTGTCTGTTCTGTTCTTCCAGTTACGACAGAAACACTTAACCAACTACCGAAGATTTACTCTCCCCTTCCACAGTGTAGAGTTGTTGCTGGGAGGTGGCTACAATCAGAGATGACAATTTCCCACCTCTCTCCATGCATGTGGGGACATATGACCAATTCTCTCAATGGAGTATGTGTCATTTCTGGGTTAAGGGGATTAAGTATCCCGTATATTCCACCTCTCTCTTCCAAAATATGTCAGAGGTACACGTTGAACATGATGGCATCACAGTACGGAAGGAGTCTGGATCCCTGAGTCATACTTGGAAGAGATCCGATACTCAGGGGAGCCCTTCAGTCTGGAGCATCTTCACTGGCCTTTATGTAGAGGGAAATAAACTTTTATTGTAATAAGCCACTGAGATTTTGCCATTGTTTATTATGGCAGCTAGAGTCACATATCCAGATTAGCCTGAATACTTCCTGCAAATTGTTGGTACTTAATGATTATTGTTGGATAAATGATACAAATTCATTTAGGGATTATAATATCTAACCCAAAGTTGATCCTTTAAATGAAGGATCATAGAAATATAATATACTGCGTTCTGTATAATCACCAGTTATCAATTGGCACAATAATACCTTGAAACAGGATACCTTAAAAAGCAGTGACTTAAAACAACAATAATGTATTCGCGCTCACGTGTCTGCAGATTGGTTGGGACTTGGCTGACATAGGTTGGTCACAGGTTCAGTCCAAGTCTGCTCCACAGGTTTTGCCACTGATGATAACAGAGAAGACGGCAAACCTCACTATGCAAGCACATTCCAAGCCTATGTTTGCATCAGGTCGGGTAGCATCTCATTGGCCAAGCAAGTCACATGACCAAGCTGAAAGCTAAGGAAGGGGAAAGAACTGTGTCCTTCTACTCACTGACTATGCAAGTGTAAGTATTTTCTCTTCCCTCTAGTGGGAAGAACTGCTGAGTCACATGGTAAAGGGTGTAGAGTTAGGAAGGGGAGAAGAATAGAGCCAAAAATGAAATCTACCACATTAGAACATCATGTACTTAGATCAGTTATTTGGTAAAAGTTATTTATAGAGTTAGATATATTATATTTCTAAAGTGGATCCAATTCCTTGTTTATGATCACATTATTTAGTAACCTAACTTCAGATTAAGATTAACGGATATATTAAGATGGAAATATTTGTATAATGCTTCACCACTTAAATAGTACTTTAATAAATCTTACCAAGTTTGAGAATCACAAATCTCAGGAAGATACTCAGGAATATGTTTTACCAGGGAAGGAGTTGAGATAGAGAAAGGTGAAGTGACTTATTTAAGGCCACGTAACCAGTGAATGGCCAATTTGGGATTGGACTTCAGATCTTCAACTTGCAAGGATTATTCCCCTTTTATTAGATCATGAGATAGTTCTTTTAGTGAGTGACTTTTGTTTTAATTTTTCTATTATTAGCTTTTAATTTTTCTATAATTCCTATATATAGCAACTATTTTACACTATAAATTATAAAATTTATTTTTTCTCAAATCAAAAATAATATGATTAAAAACATGTCTTGAAAATATAAAGTGTAGTACAGATTTATATATGACTTTAATGTGGCTTTTGTAGGCCATTGAAATGTTGCTGGTAGTTTCCCAAAAGGCCTCAAAAGATAGCATTGATTGCCTCAGTGAATTTTCTGTGTTCTAGTATCTGATCTTAAACTTCCAGCCTCAGGAACTTTGATGTTCTAGTATCTTTCAGGGATGGACTCACATTGGTAAACTCACAAGACTAATGGATTAAGCTAGAATGCCAATGTATATGTTTTTGATAAGAAATATAATTTTTGCATGGCTCTGAATGCACTTAAAATCTGTGTGATCAGTGTCTTCTTTCTCTTGAATAGTCAAGCTGTGTGACAAAATCACAGTAAGAACTCCCTTTATCGATTAGCCAAAATAAATCATTCGTATTGGGGCTGAAATTTCCTTACCATAGCATATTAGCGCTCTAAAGGCAGACTTACATGGTGAGTAGATCATAACCAGAAAGTTGCTCTGTTAAGCACAAAATAAGAAAAAAGGGAAACAGACAAATTGAATATTTAGCTCTATGAGTTTAAGTTAACATGAATTATCTATCTCAAAATAGGGACGGTCCTGGCCGGTAAGACTTTATCTAACTTAACGTCCATTGGCTTTACCTTCATCCATCCATCCACCCAACCATCCTTACGAAAGACAGCTTTGCCATTGGGCTTGGAAAACATCCTACAAGTCCATTACCTAAGACTCTGTTTCCAAGTTCTTGGAGCAGGAGACCATGTGTGGAAACTTGAGAACTTAAAACTTACAGTTTAATTATTTCCTAGCTATTATTTCTCAGCACATATTAAAATTTTAATGGATTAACATACCACTTCAGCATACTAAAAATAAGATTTGAAGGTCAATATATAGATTTGGATATCGAACTTTTCCATTACTTAGAATGTTCCCTCTTATTTTCCTTCAGTAAATCCCTCCTTTTCAGAGGCAACCGTTATTCCGACTTCAATCACCATTGATTAGATTAGTCTGTTCTTTGAACTTCGTAGAAAATAAAATCATACAGTATGTATTCTCTTGTATGTGGTATCTTTTGCTCTATATAATGTTTTTGAGATTTAATCATGTTATTTGTAAGTACCAGGGGTTTTTGCTGAGTAGTATTAAGTTGGGATGCATATTTTGGTCAAAATGAGGCTACCATTCATGCAGTTGGCCTTACTGAACTGTGTCTGTTTTCTCAGGCCCAGAATACTGTAGTTAATGCACTGAGCCAGTATGTAGACATTTTTACTTTGACTCCACATGATCAGTCAGTGAAATTTTACGTACATGTAGAACACTTACTCTATTTAAGACATGGTGGAGGATATATGAGTATGACACAGTTCCTCCCTCATAGGTCTTGTAAGGTAATTGTAGAGATGAGATATACACACACACATACACCCAAAGATATCTGTGTGTGCAGTTTCTGGTGATGGAGTCCTAGTGGGATTTAGAAGGGGAATTACTTTAGGCTACAGTGATTGATTAGGGAGGTTCCTTATTGGAGGTAGAGCTTAGATCATCAAAGGTTGAATTTGGATAGATTTAAGAAAGAGATCGTTTAAAATAAAGAGCCAGTTAAAGTCAGGCACAGAAGCAAAGGTGCAAGAAGTATTTGAGGAACAGTAAGTAAACCAAGTTGCTAGAGGGCTTTTGTTGGGAAGTAATGGTGTAGTTGGGAGTTTATTAGAGAGCACAGGTTAAAGAATTTGGACCTAACTGTAGACAATAGTATTAGTAATACTTGCTAACATTGATTTTATGCCTACTGTGTGACAGGCACTGTACCAAGTGCTTTATATTTACTAACTCATATAATTTGTACGAATCATACATTATTATTCCCGTTTTATGAATGAGTAGACGAAGGCACAGAGAGGTTGACTATTTTGCCCAAAGTTACATAGACAGTAAGTGACAGAACTGGGATTTGAAGTAACCTAATTCCAGAGCCCATAGTCTTAACCATGCGATAAAACCCCTAGAATATGAGTTTATAGGATCAAAAAGTATTTATGAATTTTTAGTGATACACCTTTTTACTCATACACATGACAATTTTTATTCGTATACATGACATACTTGTCCAGACAGTCACGCATGGTTGCAGAAATTTTCTCCCCCCTACAGTAGATTCAGTAGCCTGTTGAGAAATGGGTTTTGGAGGTGATGTAGAGTTTTGCTTTCTAAATGCAGATTATCCCCACAGCGTTAAATCACCTGCTGGAAAAGATATTCATGTGGGATTTGTTGTAAAGAAACGATTGATGAAGAATTAACAGTCTCTAGGGAATTGATAATCCTTTTGTTTTGGATAGCACCTTATTTTTAATACAGTTAAAACTTTATATAATTCAGTTAATACAGTTCACTGTAGTTTCTATAGGAAGTGAAAGTGCTTACCTTAATTGGTAGATATCTATCAAGTGGAATAAACTGCTGGTGATTGTTACCTTCTTGAGGGACAGTATTTGGATTATATGTCCATTCATGTTAATTGACATACCTTGCTTGTTCCTGGGCAGAAATAAGATACATTTAACTACAAAGGGTAGAAAATTTTGTTTTAAACACGTGACTTGGTTGCAAGCTTAAGATTTTTAACATTCTGCTTCAGTATGAAAATATTTTATTCAGGGAGCAAGTACAAATGCAGTAAGCAAACTATCAATTATTTGCTTATTAAATCAAAATGTTCTATTAAAAATAGTTTAAAATGCCAATGACATTTTAGTTCTTTTTATGTCTCAATAATTTTTTGGTTCTATATTTTGTATTATAGAACTATGCTATGGGAAAGAACATTTTATAAGAGGTTCTTTTGACTTTTCATCAATTCCCTGGATAGGAATCAAAGATGAAGAAAATTAAATTTTTGCCTGATGATCGTTGGTCTTTTAGTGATTTTCAATATATATGTTTTAGAGATTCAAATACTATTTCTTAATTAAATTCTTAGTTAACTTAATTAAGAACTTAATTAAGAAACAGATGACTTACATGATATTCAAGTGGTGAAATTAGTAATCTTCTATTCTAGTTCTTTTTTTGTTTTTGTTGAAATCAAAGACATATTTAATTGATATATATTAAAGACATATTTAGCCAACATTAATATTTTCACATAATAGTGTGTGGTAATGTTCAATGAATAAGTGAGGAATGAATGAAAAGTGGAATGATGTTGAGTTTTAAGAAGAAATGTATTTTGCCATTTCCAAAATAATATAGAATATTTGCCAAATTGTTTTTTTCTTCAAAAAGTGTGTCTATAAATTATCTTACATCCAAATCATTTACATTGTGGATTTAAGGCCATTATTTAGAGGGCAAGAGATGTAAAGGACAAGAAAATTCAATAACCATGAAAATATTTTATGGCAGAGCATAGAACACAAAACAGTAATGCGAAGACTGAAGTAATATAGTAGTTTTCCTATAAAAAATGGTAAGCCTCAGGCTCCACAGCCAATCAAAAATAGAGTTTGGGATATTATTCTAACATTTTAGATTTAAATTTATTTCTGTGCTGTATTAAAATTAATTCAGTTTTCCCCTTGTGTTGTTATATACTAATAGTCAATAAACCATACTTTTACTGTATGAATGAAAATGGCCTTGAAACTCATTCAAATGTAATACCTTAGAGTTATCCTAGTAGGAATTTATTCAAATTTTATTTCAATATTGTGGCTTCCTTTATATTCCTTTATATTAATTTTTTTACATATTTGCCTTTTAAGTTATAGTTTTTATCATGACCTGCTTTTTAATTATCAGTATTCCTTAAAATATTGCCTACATATATGGCTTTTGCCAATTTATTTATTAGGAAGTTCCTTGGTTTTTTAAAATTCTAAACAATGTACCAATATATTTATTTTTGTAGCCATATGATTTTACTTTTTTATTTCAGGATTGTTGAAGAATACTGCATAACTAGAACTTAAAATTGCCTGTAGTCCCCAGTATGTATGTTCATACATTAAAAACAAAAAATTTTCCCCCCAAAGTCTAGGTTTAAAATCATGTTAAATTCATTTATGATAAAATATAATTTTTTTCCAAAAGTTTTTTTGTGTAGAACTATTATGTATTTATGGTAACCTAATAATTTTATAAACTGGCAAATCTAGTCATGTCAGACAGATTTGAACAAAACATTATGATGCTTTGTTAAAATGGTATAAAATTTAATTAGTGAACAACGAATAAAAAGGGAAATTTTAATGTCAAAATGAATACCATTTCATCAGTTTGGAAGTTGAATATAACCATGTTCAGTTCCACAAATGTTTGTTCATTGTGCACTAAGGTAAAGCTTCACCTTGAGTAAGCTACTTGTAAACTATTTTAGAATAATTTAGTATCAAACAGAAATAACTTTCAGCATAGAAATATACAACTGTTAGGGTATTCACATATGATTGGGATTAGCATGAAAGACAGTAGCCTCTCTGCCGCTTTATTTTGTAAGTTCACAAGGCCAGGGGAAGCTTTTGATTATTTTGTGCTTATGTGCCTACACATGCCTAGGGGAAAATAATCCGAGATCTCAGTGTCAGTTTAATTTTGCAGTTGATTTAATCGTTGATTCAACAGCTAGTCAGGGTTCACAATATTTTAGTATTTGTGAACTTCTTGGTAGTATGGGTGACAATAAAATAATGATAAATTAATATTTTTTCCTAAAATAAAACATTATATAAATGAACAAAGGTGCACTGTTATTAAGATTATTTTAAATGTAAAGAGATGCAGCTCAATTTAACCAACGTTATTACTTAATAAACATGACTGTTTTGATTTGAGGGAAGTGTTTACAAGCAATTATATTCTTACATATGGTTAATTCTAATCTCTATTTTGTAACCAGTTTTTCAGAAAAGGTCTTTTATGGTTTTTCAAAATACTGTGATTTGTTTGGTAGAAATCTGAAGTGTATCATGTTTCAGCAATT
Organism: Ailuropoda melanoleuca; assembly: GCF_002007445.2. Classification (NCBI taxonomy): domain Eukaryota; kingdom Metazoa; phylum Chordata; class Mammalia; order Carnivora; family Ursidae; genus Ailuropoda; species Ailuropoda melanoleuca. Next base: position 40,862,877 of record NC_048232.1, read on the forward strand.
ATTTTTTAAATTGTCTTTTAGAAATTCCCCAGTTTAAAAAGTAATTAGGTTAATTTTCATTTCTATCTTATAACAAGTTCATAAGAAAGTAATCTTTTATATTCATTCAAAATACTTCAAATTTGTCCATTAGAAATCTCAAAGACACTATGTCTTTCATAAGATGATTGATAGGAACTTACTTTTCTACTTTCTTCTTCTTACTGCTAGATTTAATAATCTTTCTCTTTTGGCATGATTTTTCAAAAAGGTTTTCTTTCCCAATTCATATGAATTTTGATAGATATGATATATCACCACACAAGTCATGGGTCTATGTAATAGAAAGATGAACATTTCTCTATCTGTTATCTGCATTTCTCACTGAGAGTTAATAGGCTGATTTTCCATAGGATGACCAGAAACAGGAAAGCTATGGTTTAAAAAATGTTTTAATCTGTTTCAAATAACTTAGCAGGGCAATCTGGTAAAAATGACATGATTAATGACTGAAGAAGATTAAAATATTTTCACATTCTGTTTTTAATGACCGCTATCTTAAGTTTCTACTCTAAAATTTATAACTAGTAAAATGTTACAGGAAAAATATATCATTTATAAGCCACTTGAAGTTGTGTTTTACCTTATCAAATTGTGCCTGCCTTTTAGCCAAAAAACATAAATTAAAAACAAATTTTAACTGAAATATAGCTTGTGTGCTATTTATTCTTAAATACATTCATTGAAGTGTTAATATTTATTAGATTCAGCATAAAAGGTCTAAGATTATTGTTTTCAATTAAGCAGCGTAGCAGTATGTAATTTTTAAAATTCATCTTTACAACTAGGCAGATATTCATCATTTGGAAATAGGCCATTTTGGTAAATTTAACTAAAAATGTTTTCTATGTGTGTAAGTGGCGACAAGTAAAACTACTAATGTTGGAATTTTGCCCGCCGATTCTAGTTGTTCTGTCTTTTTTTATCCAGAGATAATGATGTATATTCAGTCTCTGTCATATTTACCTAGAGGAAGTCTTTTTAATCCCTCATTTTTCTCCTTCACTGAGGTTATGTGTAAATACTACATGAAATGGCAAATGGAGGAAAGTCTGTTTTGTCTAAAGATACCATTCATCTTAAACAAACACAATCTGTCTTTGAAAACAAAGTGATAGGAGTTTTGTTTGGTGGGAGAGAGAGGAGAATGGATAAGAACAAAGCAAAAATACGTTGCAAATTATATCAACTGGTATTAAGCCCCTTTAAAAATTGGATAAATTTTTCTGATTTCTGTCTGTCTACTTAAGGGACTCACAAGCCCCCTCTACACACACACACACACGCACGCACACACACGGTTTCATTATTTCTTAATTTCCATCATCACTGGCATACCATTTTATGAAGATTTGCATTGATTTCTGACAGAAACCTGAAGCTAATTCTTAGATATCTTAGAGCACAATTTTCTACAAAGCCATGTCTGTGAATTTACCATGCCACATAGGAAAAGGAATATGTTGCCTTATTTCAATTATTTCCAATTTTGAAAGCCCTTAAAATGGAATAAAGTAACTTTATTTAACCTTTTATACTGTGAACTCTTTAGAGACAGAGCCCTGTTTAATTCCTCTACTATATTTATCCCCAGCACTAAGCACAACTAGGTTACAAGTGATGACTGAATAAATGTTTACTAAGCTCAGGCCAAAGGAATTTATCTTTTATTGCTTACATTTGCTTACTTATATTTATTATGAAAACTAACGACTTTAGTATTGTTCCTGCCATCTTGTTTTCTCTGTATTATGCTTATCCTTGCTCTCCTTTTCTTTCCTTTTTTTTTCCTTTTGGTTTAATTGATTAAATTTTTACCATTAAAAAAACAGCCTTTTAGTTATAATTAACACACTATTTCTTTTATCTCTACAATTCAATTATAAGGAACAGGTTTGACCTTGTATTTTTCTGTTCATGTTGGGAATTAATTAAAATGTATAACTTCTTTCTGCTTCTCCCAATATTAGAACTTCAGCACTTTTAATTTGTTTCTGATCCCTGTGCCCATCGGCTGACTCCAAGCTGGAATTTTGGGGACACTTCTCATTATGCCTCTATTTTCTTAAAAAACATTTCTCAAGAATCTATTGTGTTAAATCTACATCATGAACTACTATCTAGACTTAATTATTCAACTTTATATATTTATTTACTCATCAATGTTTCTTGGGTCCTGATCTTTCTTAGATCTAATTTCATTTTGCTGTAGTACTTTTTTAGGAATGCTTTCAGAAATGGTTCTAGATAGCAAGCTGTTTGAGTTACTTTATATATAGATTATTTATTCACACTTCTAATATCAAAAAGGATTTGAGGCAGAAGTCACACCTTGCACATTTATTCTTCAGGCATGGGAGTTGGCAAATAGAACTTACATGGTTCTAAGATCTTTGGGCGTGCTTCCACGAAGGGTAGACTTTTTGTTTCTCTTTTAAATGCAAAACTTTTTATAAGTATGATTTTAATTTATAACTTATTTGCTAAGAATTTCCTCTTGGAGGGAAAAAAATGAATTTTTAGGTATCATTCAGTTAAAAGTATGCACTTCAACAAATACTTAATAAGCATCCTTTCTATGCAAAAGATATCCAGTATCGAGGAGGAACATGGTAAATACAATACGTGGTTAAATGTACTAAAATATGGGTTTTTTTAATGTTATAGCTTAAATTTTTCATGTTATGTCTTATAATTCTTGAGTTTTGCTTTAAGAATATTTTAAAATTAGGGGTGCCTGGGTGGCTCAGCCGTTAAGCATCTGCCTTCTGCTCAGGTCATGATCCCAGGGTCCTGGGATTGAGCCCCGCCATCGGGCTCCCTGCTCAGTGGGAAGCCTGCTTTTCCCTCTGCCACTCCCCCGGCTGGTGTTCCCTCTCTCGCTGTCTCTCCCTGTCAAATAAATACATAAAATCTTTTTTAAAAAATTTAAAATTCAACATATAAAAGGTAAATTTTATATATTACTATCTTTGATCAAATCGGAGTATAAGTGGCACCACCTTTTAAATGTCATTATCCATGTTCAGATACTTGGCTAAATTAACAATATGTTAGAGCAATTCAAGGTACCAGAGGATTTCACTTTGTTTTTCTAGTTCACAAAGATTAATGTGGCAAAGATCTTTCATGTCGGTTTTGTTGTAAAGGAAAGAATAGAATTGTCTGTTACGCAGCTATATGTACCTTTAATATAGGCTATATTTTCTGATATTTCTCAGTCTTATCTCATTATTTCAACTTTTGGGTTTATTTGTGTAAGGCTGTTGTAGATCTAATTTTTGACAGGATTACATTACAACATCAGTATCTCATTTTAAAAGCATTCAGCGTTCATTAATTTGATGCAACAAAGAATATAGTTTGAAATGAAGGGCAGTGAACAAAGGGAAATAAAGGAAGAATTTAGTGATGTGAATAAATACAAATAAAATAAATGAAAATAAAGAGTAAAGAGTCTGTACATTTTTAAGACTTTTGAGTTTTATTGTAAAATAGCCTTCCAGAAAAATTGTGCCAATTTATACTCCCTTCAGCTGTATGTGGCATTTTTTTCCCTCTGGACACACTTATGCTGAGTATTACTATTCTCTTATTTTCTTTACCAATCTGATAGGTGAAAAGTAGTTTCTCATTGTTTTAAGTTGCATTTTTTTTTTTAAGATTTTATTTATTTGACAGAGACACAGCCAGTGAGAGAGGGAACACAAGCAGGGGGAGCAGGAGAGGAAGAAACAGGCTCCCAGCGGAGCAAGGAGCCCGATGTGGGGCTCGATCCCAGGACCCTGGGATCACTTCCTGGGCTGAAGGCAGACGCTTAATGACTGAGCCACCAAGGCACCCCTTAAGTTGCATTTTTAAAGACTAGAGATATTGAACATTTTTCTTCTGTGTTACTGAGTATAATTCTTTTGTTAATTGCTTGTTTATTTATTATTATTTTTTTAAAGATTTTATTTTTAAGTAATCTCTACACCCAATGTGGGGCTCGAACTTACAGCCCCGAGATCCAGAGTCGCATGCTCTTCTAACTGAGCCAGCCAGGCGCCCCAATTATTATTGTATTTTAAGGCTAGGAGTAAGAACAGAGCTTACTTTGGACAGACTGTCATTTGGATTCTGGCTTTATCTCTTAAGCACTGTGTGTTTTGGGGCAGCCATGTCATCTCTCTGAGCCTTCATTTGTAAAATCAGAACACTTATAATACCTACCTCAATTTGAGAGGTAGGATCAAATGTGAGGACTAAATAAAATAATGAGTAATTAAACCACTTAGCAAAGTGCTTGGTACACATCAGTGATGCTGCTGCTGATAAAAAATGATAATGTGTTAAATATTTTTCCCAACCGATGGCTTGATGTTTGAATTTTTTTTCTCACAGAAATTTAAAAAATTTTATTAAGATCATATGTCAGTCTTTTTTAATGATATTTACTTTGGGGTTATGTTGAGAAAACTTTTCTTCGCACCCAATATTATAAAAATATGATGGAAATATTTTTGAATGTGACGGAATTGTAAACAGAATTATTAATTTTAGTGACTCAGACTAAGGAAGTAACCCGATAATATGATTTTTTTATATCTTTGGGAAAATATTAACATTTACTCTTGTCAAATTAATTCAGAAAACATTATTTAATGAGTTAATGGGTTATTATTTTAAAAAAAAATTCCTTAAGTCTTTGACAGTACGTTCTCCTGGATTATTTGTATATTTAGGAAGGGCCCCTGCTATTTTATGCAGTGCCTTTGTGTCCATTAGAAAATAGTGCTGTCCTTGAGCCAATGAATTAGCGAAACTCTCCTCTCCTCCCCCCTCCCCGCACACTACCGCTGAATGACTTTTCTGGGTCAAAGCAAACACAAAGGCCTGGAAATGAGGGAAGCGTGAGCTCCAGTTTAGCTCCCACTTGCCTCTCCCACCAGGTTCCTTCTGTACTGCTCACATTGCACCGTGTTATGAGGTGGCCCCTTGTTTCAGTGTTATCACAAAATGGCTTTTGAAATAACATTAATTTTGAGAAATTAATGATTAATGTATCTAAATCCACCTGCATAATTCAGCCGAATTGAGCAATCTTTTATACAGGTACTTTTTATAAAAGAAAAGAAAAGCCTTTTTGTTTGAATATTGTGAACGGAGAAATCAGAGCACCCTGGCACCAATCACACGGCCTTCTATTCGTCTACTCTGGGTATTAATTCATGTGCTCTTAAGGGTTGATTTCCTCCTCCTAGTAAATAGTGATGTTAATGACCCATCTGAGACCATGTCTTTTGAATGTTTTTCTTGTTATGGGAAAATTGATAGGTATTATGTTGAGTTTTCAGCAAAATGTGCTTTGCAGAAATCTCACCCTCTAATTGTGCTTAGCCACCCTATGATGCTCCTGTCTCCTACCCCTATATTCCTCTATAACTTATTATTCATGATTCTTTCTTACTAGTCTTGCAGCCATTTTTACTGTGTTCCTTAGAGCTCTCGTTCCATTGTAAACATGTTCTTTTTTCTATCCTTCAATCTCTTCATAAACTATTTCTGCATTTCCTGGCTTTGAGATTTGTCTCTGTCCCAAGGTCCGTCCTGCAACTGCACTTCTTCCTCATATCTAGAGACAGTGTCAGTAATAGCTCTTCATTTCCTTTTTCTGAGTCTTAGCTTTCCTTGCTCAGGTAAGACCTGCTCTTTTAAGGCTTGCCGTCTTATTCAGCCACTTCTTGCCTTTCATTGTTGCTGTGATCTGTTAGCTCCTGGTAATTCATTTGCTGATGATTTCAGTCTTCCGCTCTAATTCTTGCCATCCTCAGGGGCGATTTTAAAGACTACGTGGACAGTCCAGCCCACAACCGGTTTCTCCAACCTCCATGTCCTAGCCCCTTCCTTTTCTTCCCAGTCTAGTATGCCTCTCTTTGTTTTACCCCCCACCCCACCCCCATCCATCCTAGACTCTATGGTAATCATTTTGTCATTTTCGCCAGTACCCTCTGGGTTCTGGATCTGTTTTCCTTATGCTGAATTCCCCGGAAAATCCCCAACCATCTGTTTTCAGTCGTAGTTTTTCACCCGGGTGGCATGGCCCTGCTAAAGGAAAGAATATAATTATGGGATAGTTGCCCCTAGAGATTTATGATCTTTAATTTCAGATCACCTCTTGGCAATATTCTGCAGTCCTTCTAAGTCTTTATCACTTTTCTCAAACCCCCTTTCTACCACCCTTTTCTGTCTCAGCAACAATCTTGCCTTCTATTTCATAGAGAAATCTGAGGCTGTGAAGCTTAAGTTTAACATCTTTTGCCTCCTATAACTACAAGCATCTCTACCCACACTTACCTTCTTTCCTACGTGATTGAAGGAAGATAGGATCTTTCTTCTAGTAATCCCATCAATTCTGCCCCTAAAGAATGTTATTCCATCAATTATTTACTCTAATTTCTGCATTTTGAAGGTCTTTGATACTGCTCATTTTTTCTCCTCAACCTGGAGATGGGCTCAAATCATCCCATTAAAAAAAAAAAAATCAAACAAAACATAACTCCTTCAACATTGTTCTCCTCTTTCCATTGAAATCTTTACTCTTTTACCAGTTGGATCTTCCCATTGGAATCAAGGTTCTCAGTACACTACTGTTTCTACCTTCTTCTGTTCAGAGCAACACCCTAATAAAGAAGGATGAGGAGAATAGAAGAATTTTTAAAGGCCAGTAAGCATTTGCAAAAGTTCAACTTCATTATTAATCATATCAGTATAAGTTATGTCAACTGCAAAAATGTTTACTAAAAATAATAGATCTTCAAAAGTATGAGGGAGATGTTTACTCTTGAATATTACTAGTGGGGATATAAATTGATGCCATCATCCTGAAAAATAATTTGGTAATTGCTTAATCCAATAATTCCACCTTAGGGAATGTTATAAAGAAAATATTGAGAGGTTAATGTGAAGGAATATCCATGAAGCATTATTTGTAGTAGCAAGAAAGAGAGAGAGTGAGAGAGAGAGATATCTGCAGGCTAAAAGTCCAATAATGGAGACAGGTTACCATACTCTTTCTACATAGAGAAAAGTCCGAAAGTAAATGCACCAAAGTAGTAATGGTAGGTGCTTCAGAGTGGTAAGATTACAGGTGATTTTATTATCTTCCTTATGGTTTCCTGTAAAATCCTACTTTAATTTATAAGAACATCTACTGAATTTGTAACCAGAGAAAACAAAGGGTTAAAAAAATTACATATATTAACCCTGCTCTATCTCTGCCTGTGGCCAAAGAATAGAGATTTTGTAAGAAGGTGTTAATACATCTATTAGCTTTCAGTGTGTTCCAGTTAATCCTTAGTTTACTTTCATGAAATGTTGGAGTACATTATGGAAAGGAGGGGGAACATGATTTTCCTACCAAGTGAACAATAATAGGAACATGTTGACCAGTACAGATTGTTGGAGAAGGGAGTAGAGTAACTCATCAATAGAAGAGGTGTGGAAGCATTAAAGGGGAAGAAAGAGAACCAACTAGAAACAGAGGAACCAACTGATTTTAAGCTAACAGGTGGTAGGTGCTCATCAGTGTTGAGTTGGTTGTCCCATAATGATTTCACTGAATGTTAAGACTGACAACCAAAACATCATTTAGTTGAAAATAAGGGTGGTTTGGCTCCTTCTCCAGAAAATGAGTAAAAATGATTAGAGACAGTAATATATTCCTCTTCAGAGGCTAGGAGCAGCTGTTGCTTAAATAGAAATGTCCAGGGGCACCTGGGTGGCACAGTCAGTTAAGTGTCTGCCTTCAGCTTAGGTCATGATCCCAGGGTCCTGGGATCGAGCCCCACATCAGGCTCCCGGCTCAGTGGGGAGTCTGTTTCTCCCTCTCGCTCTTGCTGCTCCCCCTGCTTCTGCTCTCTTTCTCTGTTAAATTAATAAATAAAATATTTTTAAAAATAGAAATGTCCAGGATATATTCTTCTAGCTGGCAACTTTTAATTGATGACATTATATATATAGACTAAAATTAATTGTATGTGTTCCGTGGCTCTGTCCATTCATATTCATACAAGCGATACTGTCATATCAGACACTGAACAGAATATAATAGGCAGATCATTCGCAAAGAGATGAATAGGCTGTTCGTTAAAAGTTCATTTGCAGTTTGGTTGTTTTGAATGGAGAATGCATTTTTCACTATTGAAAGAGGGTGATAGAAAAATGAGATTTCAAGGCTGGTTTACCAAACATGTTTAGCCGCTAACGTGCTTGAGGACGCATAACAGTTTCAGTGTAAAATTTGTCCAGAACTTCAGGTTGGGATGCCAATAATAAACTTCCTATTCCCCTATTTTATGGTAAGTTTAAAAAAAAAATCCCTTAGCTCTAAGCTCTTCTAGGAGTTCTGAGCGGTTTTTATAGGTGATTAGCTACAAGGTTGGTCCAAGCTAGTCAGCCACAACAGAGGAATGGAAAGGAACGTTTTCGGGCTTGTGGGGCTTGAGGAGCAGAAAGCAGGGTGCTGGAAGGCGTCTCAGTGTGATTTTGGATGTTATGCAGGATCGTGAAGAGTTGAATTAGAGAGAAAATTTGAGCCAGGTGCTAAAAGAAAATGGGAGAGTATTCCAGGAATCTACATATGGAGGAAAGAAGAGGGTAACTGAAGACTTCAAAAGTGGAGTTTCTTGAGAGATGAAGCTCTAAAGAGCCTGCCTGATTTTCTAGCCCTGGTGGTCTAGTAACCCACACCTGGGGTTAGTTACACCCACTGTAAGCCCAGCCCTAACTCTAGTTAGCAGGTACAATTCCATTGAGAGCAGTTTTCCCTCAATCTTCACCACACATATGAGTTACCTGAGGAACTTTTTAAAAATATAGGTGCCAGGCCCATGCTAGACCAATTAACTTGCAGTTGGGGGTATTGTAAAATCTTTCTAGGTCATCTTAATGTGGATCTGGAGTGGAGAACTGCCGGGTAGAGTCAGAGTAAACTACATGGGATAGAAACAGTGGGTGTATATTTTTTAATTAATTATTTTTTATTCAAGTATAGTTAACAAAGTATTGTATTAGTCTCAGGTACACAATATAGTGATTCAGTAATTCTGTACATTTCTCAGTGCTCATCAGGATAACTGCACTCTTATCATATGGTTTTTCTCATCTATGGAACATAAGAACTAGGAAGATCGGTAGGAGAAGAAAGGGAAAAAGAAAGGGGGGGTAATCAGAAGGGGGAATGAAGCATGAGAGACTATGGACTCTGAGAAACAAACTGCGGGCTTCAGGGGGCGGTGGGGGAATGGGATAGGCTGGTGATGGGTAGTAAGGAGGGCACGTATTGCATGGTGCACTGGGTGTTATACGCAACTAATGAATCATCGAACTTTACATCAGAAACCAGGGATGTACTGTATGGTGACTAACATAATATAATAAAAAAAATTAAATAAATAAATTAATCAATTAATTAAAAAAAGATAACTGCACTCTTAATCCCCTTCACCTGTTTCATCCATCCCTTCTCCCACCTCCCCTTGGCAACCTACCTGTTTGTTCTCTATGTTTAAGAGCCTGTTTTTCTGTTTGTCTTTTTTGCTTTTGTTTTGTTTTGTTTCTTAAATTCCACATATGAGTGAAATCATATGGCATTTATCTTTCTCTGACTGACTTATTTCACTTTCCATTATGCCCTCTGGGTCCATCCATGTTTTTGCAAATGGCAAGATTTCGTTCTTTTTTGTGGCCGAGTAATGTTCCATTATACACACACACACACACACACACACACACACACACACACACACACACAGAGTATCTTCTTTATCCATTCATCTGTTGATGGACATTTGGGTTGCTTCCATAATTTGGCTACTGTAAATAATGCTGCAGTAACCTAGGGGTGCATATAGCTTTTCAAATTAGTGTTTTCATTTTCTTTGGGTAAATACCCCATAGTGGAATTACTGTATTGGATGGTAGTTCTATTATTAATTTTTTGAGGAGCCTCCATACTGTTTTCCACAGTGGCTACACCAGTTTGCATTCCTACCAATAGGGCACAAGGGTTGCTTTCTCCCCCCCCTCCTCACCAACACTTGTTATTCCTTGTGCTTTTGATTTTAGCCATTCTGACGGGTGTAAAGTGATAGCTCATTGTGGTTTTAATTTGCATTTCACTGATGATTAATGGTGTTGAGTATCTTTTCATTAAGTCAAGCAGAGAAAGACAATTATCATATGGTTTCACTCATTTATGGAACATAGAAATAGCAGGAAGATCAGTAGGAGAAGGAAGGGAAGAATGAATGGGGGGTAAACAGAAGGGGGAATGAACCACAAGAGACTACGGACTCTGGGGCTTCAGAGGGGAGAGGGGTGGGGGATTGGGATAGGCTGCTGATGGGTAGTAAGGAGGGCATGTATTGCATGGAGCACTGGGTATTATACACAAATAATGAATCATGGAACACTACATCAAAAAAAAAGAAAGAGCATCTTTTCATGTGTCTGTTAACTATCTGTATGTCTTCTTTGGGAAAATGTCTTTTCAGGTCCACTGACCAATTTTAATTGGATTATTTGGCTTTTTGTTTTTGTGTTGAGTTGTATAAGTTCTTAATGTATTTTGGATATTAGCTCCTTAACAGATATATAATTTGGAAACGTCTTCCCGTATTCAGTAAATTGCCTTTCTGTTTTGTGATGGTTTCCTTTGCTGTACAGAAACTTTTTATTTTGGTATAGTTCCAATAGTTTAATCTTGCTTTTGTTTCCTTTGTTGGAGGAGACATATCTAGAAAACTGTCTCTATGGCCAATGTCAAAGAAATTACTGCCTGTGTTTTCTTCTAGGCATTTAATGGTTTCCTGTCTCACATTTAGGTCTTTCATCGATTTTGAATTTATGTTTGTATATGGTGTAAATAAAGTGATCCAATTTCATTCATTTGCATGTAGCTGTCCAGTTTTCCCAGCACCATTTATTGAAGAGGTCTTTCCATTGTATGTGTTTGCCTTCTTTGATGAAGATTAATTGACCAAAAAAGTGAGTTTATTTCTGGGCTCTCTAGTCTGTCCCTTTGATCTATATATCTTGTTTTTGTGCTAGTACCATACTGTTTTGATTATTATGACTTTGTTGTATATCTTGAAATCTGGAATTGTGAAACCCCCAGCTTTGTTCTTCTTTGACAAGATTGCTTTGGCTATTCAGGGTCTTTTGTGGTTCCATACAAATTTTAGGATTTTTTGTTCTATTTTGTGAAAAATGCTACTGATATTTGGTTGGGAGTGCATTAAATCTGTAGATTACTTTGGGTAGTATAGACATTTTAACAATTTTGGTTCTTTTTTTTTTTTTAAGTCAGCTCTACGAGTTCAAGTAGGGCTTGAACTCACAACACTGAGAGCAAGAGTTGCATGCTGTATTGACTAAGACAGCCAGCACCCCAATATTAGTTCTTCCAACCCCATGAGTATGGAGTATCTTTCCACTTGTTTGGACCATCTTCATTTTTTTCATCAATGCTATATAGTTTTCAGAGCACAGGTCTCCTTGGTTACATTTATTTCTAGGTATTTTATTCTTTTTGGTGCAATTGTAAATGGAGTGCTTTCTTAATTCTCTTTCTGTTACTTCATTATTAATCTATATAAATGCAACAGATTTCTGTATGCTAATTTTGTATCTTGTGACCTTACTGAATTCATTTATCAGTTCTAGTAGTTTTTTGGTGGAGTCTTTAGGATCTTCTGTATATTGTATCATGTCATCTGCAAATAGTGAAAGTTTTACTTGTTCTTTACCAATTTGGATGCCTTTTATTTCTTTTTGTTGTCAGACTGCTATGGCTAGGACTTTCAGTACTGTGTTGAATAGCAGTAGTGAGAGCGGACATCCTTGTCTTATTCCTGACCTTAGGGGAAAACTCAGTTTTCCCCATTAAGGTTGATGTTAGCTGTGGCTTTTTCGTGTATGGCCTTTTTATGTTGATGTTTATTGCCTCTAAACCTACTTTGTTGAGAGTTTTTATCATGAATGGATGTTGTACTTTATCAAATACTTTTTCTGCATCTATTGAAATGATCATGTGGTTTTATCCTTTCTCTTGTTAATATGATGTATCATGTTAATCGATTTGTGAATACTGAACCACCCTTGCATTCCTGGAATAAATTCCATTTGATTGTAGTGAATGATTTTTTTTAATGTATTGTTGGATTTGGTTTGCTAATATTATGTTGAGGATTTTTGCATCTATGTTCATTAGAGATATTGGACTATAGTTTTCTTTTTCTTTTCTTTCTTTCTTTCTTTTTCTTTCTTTCTTTTTTCTTTCTTTTGATGGTGTCTTTACCTAGTTTTGGTTTCTGGGTAATGCTGGCCTTGTAGAATGAATTTGGAAGCTTTCCTTCACCTTCCATTTTTTTGGAATAGTTTGAGAAGAATATGTATTAACTCTTCTTTAAATGTTTGGCAGAATTCACTTGTGAAGACATCTGGTCCTAGACTTTTGTTTGTTGGTAGTTTTGGATTACTGATTCAATTTCATTGCTAATAATTAGTTTGTTCAAATTTTCTATTTGTTCCTGATTCAGTGTTGGAAGGTTATATGTTTCTAGGAATTTATCCATTTTTTCTAGTTTGCCCAATTTGTTGTCATATAATTTTTCATAATATTCTCTATAATCCTTTGTATTTCTGTGGTGTTGGTTGTTATTTCTCTTTCTTCATTTCTGATTTTGTTTAAGTCCTCTTTTAAAATTTTTTAAAAAATTTTTTATGAGTCTGGCTAAATGTTTATCACTTTTGTTGTTCTTTTTAAACAACCAGCTCCTGGTTTCATCAACATGTTCTCTATTATTTTTTTAGTCTTTATTTCTTTATTTTTTTTTTAAAGATTTTATTTATTTATTTGACAGAGACAGCCAGCGAGAGAGGGAACACAAGCAGGGGGAGTGGGAGAGGAAGAAGCAGGCTCATAGCGGAGGAGCCTGATGTGGGGCTCGATCCCATAACGCCCGGGATCACGCCCTGAGCCGAAGGCAGACACTTAACGACTGCGCCACCCAGGCACCCCTTTAGTCTTTATTTCATTTATGTCTGCTCTGATCTTTGTTATACTCCTGGCTTTGGCTTTGTTGTTCTTCTTTTTCTAGCTCCTTCAGGTATAAGGTTAGGTTGTTTATCTGAGATTTGTCTTGCTTCTTGAGATAGGCCTCTATTGCTATAATCTTTCCTCTTGGAAAAGATTTTCCTGTGTCCAAAGATTTTGGGCCATTGTGTTTTTATTTTCATGTCTCCATGTATTTTCTGATTGCCTCTTTGATTTCTTGGCTGATACAGTTAGTAGCACATTATTCAGCCTCCATGTGTTTCTACTTGTGTTCTTTCCAGTGTGGTTTTTTTAAAAATTTCTAGTTTCTTACCATTGTGTCAGAAAAGGTGCATGATATGAGTTCAGTCTTTTTGAATTTACTGAGACTTGTTTTATGGCCGAACATGTGATCTATTCTGAAGAGTGTTCCATGGGCACTTGAAAAGAATGTGTATTCCACTGTTTTTGGATGAAATGTTATCAATGTATCTGTTAGGTCCATCTGATTTAATGTGTCATGTAAAGTCATGGTTTCTTGTTGACTTTCTGCCTAGAAGATCTATTCATTGATGTAAATGGGATGTTAAAATCTCCTGCTATTATTGTATTACTGTCAATTTCTTTATGTCTGTTAATAATTGCTTTATGTATTAGGTGCTTCCATGTTGGGTGCATATATATTCACTATTGTTGTATCAAGATATCCTCTTGGTATAGCTTCTTGATACAATTGTAAATATTTATTCACCCAATATGTTCCCTTTATCATTATGTAGAGTTCTTCTTTGTCTCTTTTCTTTGCTTTAAAGTCTGTTTTGTCCAACATAAGTATTGTTACCCCAGCTTTTTTTTTTCCACTTTCATTTGCATGGTAAATTTTTTCCATCCCTTCACTTTCATAGGTCTTTAGGTCTTAAGTAGGTCCCTTGTAGGCAGTGTGTGGATGAGTCTTGGTTTTTTGCCCATTTGGTTACCCTTTGTCTTTTGATTGGAGCATTCAGTCCATTTATTCAAAGTAATTACTGATAGATATGTACTTCTTGCCATTTGTTACTTGTTTTATAGTTGTTTTGTAGATCTTTTCTGTTCCTTTCTTTTGCTCTCTTCCATCGTCACTTAATGGCTCTCTTTAATGATATGCTTGGATTCCTCCTCTTTATTTATTTATTTATTTATTTATTTATTTATTTATGTCTATCTATTACAAGTTTTTCATTTGTGGTTACCATTAGGTTCATATATAACATCCCATGCATATAGCAGTCTATAGTAAGTTGATGGTTGCTGAAGTTTAAACCCATTCTACAAGCACCACATTTTTACTCCCCCACTTCCCTCAATGTTTTATGTATATGATGTCATTTTTTACCTTTTTATTTTGTGAATTTCTTGACTGATTTTTATAGATCTAATTGATTTTATTGCTTCTGTGCTTTAACTTCTATACTAGTTTTATGAGTGATTAATCTACTACTTTTATTATGTTCATAAATTACCCATGAAATTTTTTCCTTTCATAATTTTCTTACTCCTGATTATGGCCTTTTCCATCCACTCAAAGAATGCCCTGTAACATTTCTTACAAGGCGGGTTTAGTGATGATGAACTCCTTTAACCTTTGCTTGCCTGGGAAACTCTCTCTCCTTCTATTCTGAATGATAGCCTTGCTGGGTAGTGTATTCTTAGTTGCAGGTTTTTTCCTTCCCATACTTCGAGTTTATCATGCCACTCTATTCTGACCTGCAAAGTTTCTGCTGAAACAATCAGTTGGTGACCTTATGGGTTTCACTTGTATCTAACTCTTTTCTTTTGTTGCTTTTAAAATTCTCTAATTTGGGGGACACCTGGGTGGCTCAGTAGTTAAGCATCTGCCTACGGCTCAGGTCATGATCTCAGGGTCCTGGGATCGAGCCCTGCATTTGGCTCCCTGCTCAGGGGGAAGCCTGCTTCTCCCTCTCCCACTTCCCCTGCTGGTGTTCCCTCTCTTGCTGTGTCTCGCTCTGTCAAATAAATAAATAAATCCTTAAAAAAAATAAAATAAAATTCTCTAATTTGGGGGACCTGGGGTGCACAGCTGGTTAAGCATCTGACTCTTAGTTTTGGTTCCAGTCATGATCTCAGGGTCTTGAGATTGAGCCCCATACTGGGCTCCACTCTGGGCATGGAACCTGCTTAGGATTCTTTCTCTCTCCCTCTCCTTCTGCCTTTACACTGCCCCCCCTTTAAAAATAAAATAAAATAAAGTAAAATTCTCTTCTTTATTACTACTTTTTGCCACTTTAATTATTATGTGTCTTGGTGTGGATCTTTTTGGGTTGACTTTGTTGAGGGTTGCCTGTGTCTCCTGGATCTGAATGTCTGTTTCTTTCCTCAGATTAGGGAAATTTTTAGCTGTTATTTCTTCAAATTAATTTTCTGCCCCCTTTCGTCTCTCTTCTCTTTTTGGGATCCCTATAACATGGATATTATTGTAGTTGATGATGTCACTGGGTTCCCTTAACCTGTTCCTATTTTTATTATTCTTTTTGCTCTTTGCAGTTCAGCTTCGTTGCTTTCCATTACCCTGTCTTCCAGGTCTCTGATCTATCTTCTGCCTCCTCTAATCTGCCATCGACTTCTTCTAGTGTATTTTAAATTTTAGTTATTGAGTTCTTCATCTCTGATTGGTTCCTTTTTAGATTTCCTATCTCTTTGTTGAAGGTCTAACTGAGATCCTCCACTCTTTTCTCAAGTCCAGTAAGTATCTTTCTGACCATTACTTTGAATTATTTATCAAGTATGTTACTTATTTCCATTTTATATTTAGCTTCTTTGCTGTGGTTTTGTCTTATTCTTTCTTTTGGGCCATATTCCTTTGTCTTCTCATTTTGTCTAACTCTCTGTGTTTGTTTTTATGTATTAGAAAAGTCAGCTACATTACTTGATCTTGAAAGCAATGGCCTTATGAAGAAATTCTGTAGTGTCTGGCAGCGCAGTGCTCCTTGTTTATCAGAACTGGGCATTTCAGGGATGTTGCCTATATGCATTGTATGTGCCCTGTTATTGTGGTTGAGGTGCTTTTGCCTTCGTCCAGTCGTCTGCAGTGGCACACTTTGCCTGTTGTGGGTAGGATTTTTTCCCTGTGCTGTTAAGGGGCCAGTTTGGGACTGCTATGGGCTTGTAGGTGGGCAGTGTCAGCAGTCAGACCAGATGCCTGCCCTCAGCCCATTTTCCAGGGCTGTGATTGCACTGGACTGCAGAGTCCTCCCCCTGTCTTGTCTCCTTGAAAGGCTTTCAATGGTGGGTGGGGCTTACAGACAAATGAGATATCTGTCCTCAGTCTGTCCATTGGGGCTGCAATAGCACCGACCTGAAGGGTGCTGTCCCTGCCTTGTCCCCTGAGAGGCTTCTGTTGGTGGGCAGGGCCAGCAGTCAGGGCGGATGCCTGCTGGGGGCTTCAGATGCACTGATAGACAAGGCATTCTCTGCACTGCCAGTTATAAGCTTGGCTGCTGGGGGTGCGAGTGTACTTGTGTGTGTGGTTACTTTTTCCTTTCCCCAGGACAGGAGTCACTTTGGAGTGGCACTCATCCCTGCCAGGGCTGCTTGCAGGATATGACATGGTAGGAGCTGCTTTGGAGGGACTCCTCCTGATTGGGATGGATTAGATGGGGCAGATCTGCAGAAGGACACATGGGTGGGACAGGCAGTCTTAGCAAGGTAGGTGGCAAGTGTTCATGCAGGTTCCCACAAGTGTCTGGCTATCCAAGTTGAGGAGTAGGAGAGAGAAATGGTGCCTGCCAGCTTTTTTGTTCTTGGAAAAGTCTCCTAAAGATTCCTGCCCCTCCAGCACACATTCCGAGATTAGTAAATAAATCCTCACATAACCCTAAGCACTTTTGAAACTCTATACTTTATCTTGGTGGGATGGTCTGGCTCTCCCAGAGCTAAGCCCTGTGATTTTTAAAGTACCTGGAGTTAAGTCTCATTGGCTGTAAAAACCTGTGAAGTTTTCAAAACTTCACTAAGAAACTGGTTTTCAAAGCCAAATATTGTAGAGACTCATCTTCCCAGTGCAGGTCCCTGTGTCTGGGGTCCCTAGTGTGAGGTCTGCTCCTCTCCCTTCTCTGCTTGTGGTGTCCCTCCCATTTGTGGTTAGTCTGGGCAGGAGTTTAGTTCCTGGCTGGATCTCCGCCTCTCCTACCATTTCCACTGTGGCCTCCTCTCACGATTAACTGTGGAAAGTCTATTCTGCCAATCTTTGGGTTTTTGTCTGTGTTAATTACACTGATATGGGTGTGTACTTGACAAGGGTGCCAAGAATACACAATGGGTAAAGGATAGTCATTTCAATAAATAGTGCTAGGAAAACTAGATATTCACATGCAAAATAATGAAATTGAGCCCCCTATGTTACACCACTCATAAAAATTAACTTGAACTAGATTAAAGACTTAAGTGTAAGACATGAAACTATAAAAATGCAAGACCTGACACTGTAAAATGACTAGAAGAAAACATAGGGAGAAAGCTTCTGACATGGGTGTTGGCACTTTTGGATATGACACCACAAGGGCATTCAACAAAACCAAAAATAAACAAACAGAACTACATCAAACTGAAAGGCTTCTTCACAGCAAAGGAAACAATCAGGAAAATAAAAGGCAACCTATAGAATGGGAGAAAATATTTGCAAACCACATGTCTGATCAGGGGATAATATCCAAAAATAAAAGGAACTCCTACAACTCAATAGCCAAAAACAAACAATTGAATTAAAAAATAGACAAAGGACTTGATAGACATTTTTCTAGGAAGACATACTTATGGCCAACAGGTACATGAAAAGATGCTCAACATCACTCAGCATCAGGGAAACGCAAATCAGAACCACAATGACATATTAACTCACATCTGTTAGAATGGCTATGATTAAAGAAAAACAAAAGACAAAAGTTTTGATGAGGATGTGGAGAAAATGGAATGCTAGTGCACTATTGGTGGGAGTGTAAACTGGTGCAGCTACTATGAAAACAGTATTGAGGTCCCTCGAAAAAATTAAAAATAGAACTACCATATGATCCAGCACTCCCACTTCTGGGTATATACCCAAAGGAAATGAGATATGTGCACTCCCATGTTCATTGCAGCATTATTCAAAATAGTCCAGGATATGGAAACAACCTAAATGTCTGTTGATGGATAAATGGATAAAGAAGATTGTGGTGTGCATATATACAATGGAATATTTTTTATCTGTGAGGAAGAAGGAAATCCTGCCATTACTAACAACATGGTTGAACCTAAAGAACCCTGAAATTAGCCAAAGAAAAACAAATACTGTATGATTTCACTTATATATGAAATCTAAAAATAAAAGTTGAACTCATAGAAACAGAAAGTAGAATGGGAGGTGGGGAAGATGGGGACATGCTGGTCAAAAGGTATAAGCCTTCAGTTAAAAATGAGGAAGTTCTGGGGATCTAATGTACAATATAGTGACAATAGTTAATAATGCTGTGTTTGTACTTGAAATTTACTAAGAGAGTGGGCCGTAAGTGCTCTTACCACACACACACACACACACACGCACACACCCATACACACAGAAGGTAACTGCAAGGTGGGGGATGTGTTAAATAACGTGATTGTGGTAATCATTTCACAAAGCATGTGTATGTCAAATCATCATACTTACACTTTAAATAAATACAATTTTATTTGTCAAAAAACAGATTTGTGTTCACTGGTGTTAATAGTGATAGTTCAGGAGTTTCTTGTTAGTACCAATTTCTTGTTAGTATTGGTTTAGTAAATCATTATGATTTTTTAAAAAGGATAATACAGAAAGTGTATTTCAAAAAGAATTTCTCTTAGCTCTTCACTTGCATATAATTCTGCTTTTATAAATAATTTAGATTTAAATAAAACTTCAAAATTATACAAACTTAGCCTGATTTTCATGTGTTTAGAAAAATAAACCTCATTTATTGACCAGAAGAGAAAATGTGGGCAAAGGATCTGAATAGACATTTCTTCAAAAAAGATGCACAAATGGACAATATGAGCTTTTGAAAAAATGCAAAACATTAGCCATTTGGAAAATGCAAGTAAAACCACAATGAGAAACCACTTCCCACCCAATAGGATGGTTATAATAAAAAAGACAGACAATAACAAATGTTGGCAAGGATGTAGAAAAATCGAAACCCTCATGCATTGCTGGAGGGAATGTAAAACGGTACAGCCTCTTTGGAAAACAGTTTGGCAGTTCTTCAAACATTAAACACAGAGTTAGCATATGACCCTGCTGGCATATATCACTCCTAGGATAAAACCAAGAGAATTGAAAACATATGTCCACATGAAAACTTGTACACAAATATTCATAGTGGCATGGTTCATGATAGCTCAAAGATGGAAACAATCCAAATGTCCATCAACTAATAAGTAGATAAATAAAATGTGGTATATTTATTTAATGGAATATTACTCAGCCGGAAAAGCAAATGAAATACTGAAGCATGTTACAATATGATGAACCTTGGAAACATTATCTTATGTGAAAAATGTCAGTAATAAAAGAGGACATATTACACGATTCCATTGATGTGAAATGTCCAGAATAGACAAATCTGTATAGACAGAAGATAAAATAGTGGTTGCTTAGGACGAGGGTATTTGGGGGGGTAATAGGAAGTGACTGCTAATGGAGATATATGTATATATCAATATATATAATTTTTGCTTTTTTCTCACTTCCACCTTTATAGATTCATTGAAATAACTGGGAATTTGGTTTCAGATTGTTAGTCATTTTTTTCTTACAAAATGCCTTATCCATTTATAAAATCCTTTTTATATGTTACATTATACTTCAAACCATATCATCAACAATTATGTAGATTTAACATTAAAATAACTTTTACAAGTTTTCTTTATGACAGCTATTTTTTAGATGATAAGTCTTCCCCTACCTTGAGCTTTGTTTTCTAATTTTTGTTTTGTTTTGTTTTTAAAGATTTTATTTATTTATTTATTTTAGAAGGGGGAGAGTGGCAGAGGGAGAGGGAGAGAGAGAATCTTAAGCAGACTCCGGGCTGGACGTGGAGCCCAGCTTGAGGCTCAATCTCACAACCCTGAGACCGTGACCTGAGTCAAAACCAAAAGTTGGACACTTAACTGACTGAACCACCCAGGTGCCCCTATTTTCTGATTTTTAAAAAACATGATTTTTAGAACCAGAGCAGGGGTGGTATACTTTCTGAGTGTTTCCTTGTCTGGTTATGAGCATTTTAAAGGCTTTTGCTAAAGCTCTCATTTTAAAGATTATTGCCAAATTGTTTTCCAGAAAAGTTGTGCTGGTGTAACTTCCATGTGGATTTTGTGGGTGTGTCCATTTCTCCAGGCTCTCTTTCTTTAATACTGAATATTCTCATCCTATTTAGTACCTAATAGTGTATGTCATATATGAAACCTAATACCTCATTAATGTTTTAACTTGCATTCTTTATTAATGAGTTTAAATTTTTTTTTAAAGATTTTATTTATTTATTTGACAGAGATAGAGACAGCCAGCGAGAGAGGGAACACGCAGGGGGAGTGGGAAGAGGAAGAAGCAGGCTCATAGCGGAGGAGCCTGATGTGGGGCTCGATCCCATAACGCCGGGACCACGCCCCGAGCCGAAGGCAGAGGCTTAACTGCTGTGCCACCCAGGCGCCCCTAAATTTTTAAATATAATTATTGAACACTGTTTTCCTCTTATGTATTACCAGATTATGTAATTTGCATATTTTTCTATTGGGGTATTTATATATTTTATTGCTTTGTAAATTCTCTTTATATATTAAGGATACCATCATGTATGTTACAAATAATTTATCCAGTTGATACTTTATTAGGTTTATTTATGCTGTTTTCTGGTTGGTACCAGAATACTTGTTGGGATTTCATTAGGGAGATAGTTAAGAGCTTGGACTCTGGATTCAAATCCTAGCTCACCCATTTGTTCATTGTGTGAAATCTTGGGAAATTGCTCAACCTCTGTTAACTGCTAACACTGATACAAAATAATAGTGCTAACTTCAGAGGATTATTGAGAGGATTAAATGACTTAAAAAGCTTAGCATAATACCTGTCATAATCTAATATACATTCAGTCATTTCTGGCTGTTACTATTTGTGTTACTTTTAACAGATGAGCTAAACAGAGATAAAGAATGAATGAGTATATGAGTTATATTTGCTGCTCTGTCTGGCTTCTTCCCATTAATAACATTCCCCAGATGAAACTTGCTGAAGACTTTTTTACAATGTAGCATTTGGGGCCTACTTATCAGAACTACTGCCAGTGGACTTAGCTTTCTCTTTTATCAGGTAGCATATTTGATAGGGAATCTCATTCTTATTTTGTTTCAACAACTTGGGTACTTATTGGTTGTAGCTCAGCAAAATAGAGCACTGTTTTCAGATACAGTGGATATTTCATTAAGCCTGTTTTTCCTACTTCCATAATAATGACAGTTGTACAGGTAAAAGTTGTATTGAGTGAACAAACCGGTGTTCCTACCTCTGAATATGCCATGGAGACTTTAGTTCTTTTTTTATTGTGACATTTTCCTCTCCCAATGCTAGTAGGAATAGGAATGTGAGATTTCCATGGGGGAGTCTTACTTGCGTTGTTTCTTTTTATATCAGTTCTACGTATGTGTATATTCTGTGGTTGAATAAAGTATGTCCTCTCTACGGTCACTGGTGCAACCTTTGTACCTATGCTACCCGTTATATTCAGATGCCTTCTTAAAATCCCATCTGTACAAATTAATGCAAACTTTGTACTCTTTCATCTTTGAAAAATTTGTAACGATCACCGTATCTTCTTGATCATGAGAATGGAAAATGCTTAAATTCTCACAAAATTCCTTTTATAAGCTATTTTTAGTTTTCAGGTATTCAATCATACATGCCTTTTAGAAAGGCAAAAAAAAAGCTTATTGATGGAAGGGAAGAAAGAAACATAGTTGTATTGCTAGTCTGTAATCTATTAATGAAATTGTGAAGGAGATTATTTATAGAATAACTATATATTTATATTTAGTATATACTAAAAATATGTAATATATATTAGATATATATACATATATAAAATGGAGAAAGTGATTTGTCATGATTTGGTTTTATAAGAACAGAATGTTAGCATTTGAAAAATGAACATTAAAGATCATGTATCAGTTTACAAATGATACAAGTTCAGAAAGGCGGCAGCACATGGATTACCTAAGCCTTTATGTGGGAGAATTTAGTCAAGTATTCAGGGTTGTTTATTGATACCATTATTATAGTCATATTTTCACTCAATTTACCTGCAGTATGCTATATACATTCCTGTCTCAAAGTCCCAGTAGAAGAATAAGTGATTATTTTGCCTTTACCTATGCCCTTCATTCTGCCTATGGTGGGCTTTGAAATTGTGTGCCATGTTCAAAGGTTTCCAGATAGCTCACGATCATCATAATTAACTGGACAGTCTTAATAGTTAGGACTGAAAATGATGTTTCAATGGCTGTGCCTTTCATTAAACAACACATTAGAAGTACAGCTTGCTCTATCTAATTGCACTGATCATGTACCCCTGGATAATACTAATTTTCTTTCCCTAGTCCTTGGGAGGTATTCAGTGCTGGTTTTGGTTAAGTAGCACTTGATAGTTTCCCATATATTAACAATGCCTCTTTAAATGTCCTCTTTCCTATCTTCCAATCAAGGCACATTTGTTCAAATATTGGATGGTCCCCTCCTTCCTTCCTTCCCTTCATCCCTCCCTCCCTCCTTCCTTCCTTCTTTCTTCATTGTTTTAAATACCATTTCAACACTTGTTCTAATGGGTTGGACACTTGTTCTAATGGGTTGGACACTGAATATATATGATGCAGCATAGACTCAGGCCCTGCCTTAATTGAGAGTTTTTTGGAGGGTTTTTTTTGGCAGATATTTTTTCAGCTTTATTGAGGTATGGTTGACAAATAAAATACTAAAATATTTAAAGTGTACATTGTCATGATTTGATACATATATACATTGTGGAAATATTCCCCCTATTGAGTTAATTAACATATCCACTCACCTCATATATTTTTTACTTTTTTATGAGAATATTTAAGTTCTACTGTTTTAGCAAATTTCAATTATAAAATAAATATTATCAACTATGTTGATACAAACATGTTATACATTAGCTCCTCAGACATTATTCATCTTACCGCTTGAATGAGTTTTAAAGTAAGATTACACAGGGGAGGTGTGACGTTTTTGAAACTAGCATATCTGAACATGTCACCGCTCTGTCCAGAGTGTTTCAGTGGCTTCCCATTGGCTACAGGATGAAATTTCTCTGCTTTTGCATGGCAAAATTTCTCTCCTTTTATGGCCTGGACCCTTCATGTCCAAGTTCAAGCCATACTCACTTAGTATAGGCAGTCACGGAAAACCTCTGACTTTCAGCTGAAACCTGGAGGATGAGTAGGAGAGAGCTGTGCAAGTGAGAGTGTGGGTTGGGTGAGAATAGCCCCAAGCACTGGAATGAAACTAAGTGCAGGTCTTGAGGCAAAAGACAGCATAGCAAAACCCCTTTTGGCTTTTTTACCCTGGATTCCTCATCTGACCCATAGGCCACAGAAAATGATTTGAGTATCTATTTTCTTAGTTTTCCCAAGGATGATCCATTAACAAGTACTATTCTAGACGCTTAGGAGAAAATTTAGTTACCTGCACTGGATGGCTTAGGTTGGGTCTTATATCAGGACTTTCAAGCTTAATTCTCTCTGGGAACTCTGGTTGAGAAAAGCTGTGAGTGTGGATATCACCGAATCCATAGGGCCGTCTTCCAACTTGGAGATTACCTCATTATCTCATTTCATCTCCAATGTGCTTGGTAATCCCAGAAATTCTGTGACAGGTGCCTGATGACTGTAAGCATTATGTTTTTGCAAACTCAAGTGCCTGAAACCATGATCATACTCTATCTGCCCTTCACTGGTCTTCCTGTGCATGGCCTTGGAGGACTTCCAACCCTCTTACCTCTACTTTTCAGCCTTGCATATATGATGTCTTGCAGGTTGCCTCAGTACATTGTGTAGGTCACACTATTTCCACTAGCACTGGCACTAGAGAATTTGGGTTTGAAGGAGGAGAAATATCCCTATGCCCACAAAACAGAATCCCCTGCTTAATGGTAACAATCTTCTAAATCCTGTCTGTATTCAGAAGCATGTCTAGGACCTTTAAATACCTAAGCATTGAAAAAAAGTTTCCTATCCAGTGACCAGTTCAGCCTCTGTACATAACACTTCTTAAAATAGGCACTGGTATCTAGACCCTCCGTCAGGACTGCACCAAGGGTGAATGCCACAGCATATGGCCTAAGAAAACCATACAGAGACAGGATGAATGTTTAGCAAAATTTGTCTGAGCTTTTCCTGTATTGAGTCCCTTTTCCTCTCTGTGATACCTATTTATTGTGAAACTGTTGGCTGTCCCTCTGCTACCTACCTGTCATTGATTTTCTAAATCACCTAAATCTGTTATCAATTATTTTTCTAAAATGTAAGTCTGACCCCGTCACTCCTCTGCTTAGAGTTTTTCAGTGGCTTCCCATTGGCCATGGGATGAAATCCCTCTCTCTTTGTATGTGGCAAGGAAGAGCTGTCATGACCTAGATCCTGTTCTCTGTCCCAGTTTAATTCTTCCTCTCCCCACCTTCACCCCTAGCATTTTATACTATGTAAGACCTGAACTAATTCTCCGAAAGCAGAATTGTGCTGTTATGGCTGTTTCTGTGCCTTTGCACACACAGTCCGCTCCCTTGGAATAGACATTTTTTTTTTCCTGTTAAGATATATGGAGGCTCTTTCTACTAGACTTATGTGCCCCCTGAAAATCAATTATTATATGATGATAACTTGCCAGTCTCTCTTCTCTTTATAAGGTTTTGAGGGAGAGAGTGTATCTTTCCATGCTGTTTTAGCCTCAGCCTCTAGTAGAGTACTATACACATCCACTCACTAAGTTTTTACTCCTTTAGGAGCAGTAGACACAGTGCTAAACAGACAGGCTGGGCTCCTGCTCTTAAGGAGTTCACATTCTAGTACATGTAAGTGTGTGGCACTAAGTAAGCAAACAAGCATGATGGCATCTCCTACGAGCTGTAGAGGAAATAGGAAGAATCAGATGATAAGGAAGGGTGGCGGTAATGGTAGGGGAAGCACTGACCAAGATAGGGATTTCTGGGAAAGCCTCACCAAGGAGGTGGTGTTTGAGCTGAAGTCTGAAATAGGAGAATCCAAACGAAGAGTTTGAGGCAGTGTTGCAAGCAGAAGAGAAAGCAAATGCAGTAGACCCTAATACAGCAGTGAACGTGACATGGTAGGGGAATGGAAGGAAAACTAGTGTGGGTGGAGCACAAGGGGAGAGTGGTTCGAGATGTATTTGGAGAGGTAGGGAGGATTTGGATTATGTAGGCTTTTGTCTACCTCCCAATATTTCTTGAATTGAATGTGTCATCTAATTATGCGTGTATTGACTGTCCTCATTCTCCTGCAGAGCCTTGGGGTCCACTTCTCCCCAGCTGTGTTCCCACTGGACCTGGTGTCACGACAATAAGAGCAAGAGTGTTATACATTTCTCCAGTTTTATTGGTGGAATTTCACCAGATTTGGAAACTTTAAGGGAATCGGCTTGTTTTCAGTGTTTGTTCTAAGCAGGCCTTTGACAGGAGCCATATCCTAATGGATTCAGGCTGATGTGAGGGATGATTGCAGAGGAACTAGACCAAGTACACTTCATGGAGATCTCTAGTTAATACCCAGGACAGAACTCCTTCCATCTGCACCTGGCTTTTGTCTTCTTCTGAACTAGTGACCTAAAATATAAAAGAAAAGCTCCGTGTCCAGTGACCAGTTCACTCCCTACACCAGCAGAACGTTAGGACAGAACCCAGTGCAGAGACCACAGGTGAACTCTAGAAATGAAACTACATTTTTCCAAGATGGTAATTGGATTAAAAAATATATGTATATGAGCACTGAAGGATGTAACTGCTCATTTGAAGAATCTAAAAGGCTTCAGAATAACAGTGAAGTGAGCTACACATCCTTCTTCCAGCTGTTGCTGTTCACAACACTTTTGACAGTTAGAATACATCACACATTCTCTTGTCCTTTTAATGTAAACATTTACTGTTTTAAGTGGACTATAGAATCAAACCAAAATAGAAGGTTGCAGACTGATTTCTCAGAGGTGAAACTAAGCACTGGACCAAATTAAATGAAAGTAATTTGCAACCTAACTCATAGTTACGTATAGTACATTTGGTTGTGTTTGTCCCGGGAAAGATGAAACAGGCTTTCGCTGCTTGCTTTGTTTTTACAACCTGTTACCAGAAAGGAATTTCATACAGAACAGGCAAAATTTTGAATTAGAATTAAATCAGAAAAAAATGGAACATGTTGGGAAGTAAGGATAGCCTTCTTGATGTTGATTTCCTTTGATGCTTAAGCATTGTTTGAAGTCAAGAAAACAATGCCGTCTCTAGTTTTTGTTGTTGTTGATCTCCCCAGGAAAAGTGTGACCTCCTTCCTTCTCTTTACATTGGCATCTGGCCCATGCCTTTACCTTCAACTTTTATAACCTCTTTCAAATTGTATTAACTTTGAAGACTAAGAGCCTTCAAAACAACCCGCATTTGAATCCTGGGCCGACTTGACCTTTTTTTAAATTTTGATATGGATATGAAATGTTGCTTAAAACCCCAGTAGTTAAAACTGTGGCATCCTACAGAATGTCACACCATATAAAAAATTCTGGTGTCCTTAAAGTTAGTTTTACCCTGATAGGGAAAAATTACAAATGAATATAGGTTCAAGTCAGTCCAATTTCCTGTTTTGCTTAAAATTTTCCTGTACAACACATAAATTTATCAAACTCCTTTCCTGGTGACAATACTTCATTAGATTACTTTAGTGAGTATTGGGGAGATTTTAATCTTGTGAGTCATAAAATTCTTTTATTCCCCAGGGAATTTCCTGTGTCTGCCTGGAATTTCGTGTCTTTGTAGTTTTAGCTGGACTCCTTGAAGCAGTTACTCTCTAAATGCCTGTGCTCTTGAGGTCTGTATGTAATACCTGGGGAGCCAGGTCACAGACTGACTCCTGCTTTTCTAGAAAATTGAAAAATTAATCCCTTTCACTGCCTTAGTCTTAGTAACTGTATTCAGACATTTTCTAAAATTTTTTTAACCTCTTCCTCTCATGATGGGGATGTTTTCACTTGCTGCTTTTGCAGTTCCCAGCATTAATCTTTTTGTGCCCACTTGGGCCTGCTTTTGTCTATTTCTGTTAATACACCCAGTGACTTGATGTTCGTGGGTTGCTCGCCTGTCCCATCAGGTTTTCATCACTCACTTGGTGTAAAGGAAAAGGAGATAGAGTTACAAATATATTGGACCATTTAGCAATTGATCAGAAATGCCTTTGGATATCCTCTTTCCTCCTTTTTTTTTTCTTTCTTTCTTTTCTTTTTTTTTTTTTTTTTTTAAGCTTTTTTTGAAGAAGGCGAAAGTCAGGTTGTTGGAAAGGCAGGACCCTGGTGTGTTCTCATCTGAAAGGTCCAGGAAAGTGAAGATTATACTTTTTGACATGTGAGTTTCAGAAATTCTTGGTGATTATTGTTAACATGCACTTTGCTTATGTGAGAAGCTTCATCTGCATGTGCATGTCTCTGTGTGTTTGAAAAGATAATGCTGAACTGTGTTCTGATAATAAATGGCAGCCGAGCATGCACAGAGACTACTGATGTCTACGTCTGCATATGCTGTTTGGCAAGACTCATCTAACATGGGACACACGAAAAATGTAAGGCTGGTAGGACATCGACACTAAAATTATTCAGAAGTTGATTACTAGAAAATCTTTTTCTAAATCTCAGTATGTT
Source organism: Ailuropoda melanoleuca (assembly GCF_002007445.2). Lineage (NCBI taxonomy): Eukaryota > Metazoa > Chordata > Mammalia > Carnivora > Ursidae > Ailuropoda > Ailuropoda melanoleuca. Next base: position 40,890,962 of record NC_048232.1, read on the forward strand.
TGATGTCTTTAAGGACAAACCTAGAATTTTATCCAAAAAGCTAGGTACTTATATAATACTTCTTTTATGGCTACTTTCTCATTTTCAGCACAGGGCTTTTTTAAAAATTTGAAATCAGTAAAGGAAGGGATTCTATTTATAAATCATAAAAGAATATATGTACCAGGTTAGAGTTTTACTTGGTTGATTAGTATATCATTTATTTTTAGAGTGGAGAAAAACCAATGCAATAATTACTTGCTATATATATATATATATATATATAAAATATAAGTCCTTGGAATGTAGCACACATTATCATTGCATAATCTATATCCATATGCTGTTTATAACAAGCTGAAATGTTAGACCCATGAGAAAAGAACCAGATTCTGGCACAGGACTGTTTTGTGGTAAAGAAAGATGAATGGATTCCAAAATAAAAGAAAAAAAATCTTTTTAAAACTTGGTGGTTCCACAGTAAAACAAGAGAGCTGAAATGGGGTTTGGAGATATACATGTTAGTGTAAGCTGACACTTTAAACAGTTAATTCCCTTCTTCATCTGTGTTCTCCTCCAGCTCTTCTGATCCTGGCCTAGGTAAATGAACTGGCTCACCTTCTGAGCAGGTGAAGGCGGGTGAAAGATGTCTGGCCATGTAACCTCTCCCCAGCCTCTTCCCTCACCCCCTTATGTGGTCCTTTCTCCTGACAGAGGCAGATCTGTGTCTGTCAGTGATGCAGGGGGTGGAGCCTGTTGGCTTAACTAACGTGAGTGCTGCTCATGATAGGAGGGCCACAGGTTTGATTGCCAGTGTGAGTATTTTCATACACCGAGAAGGCCTTTGTCCAGATGTGTATTGTTCCCAACACCCTTCCTTCCTTCCTTTCTTTCTTTCTTTCTTTCTTTCTTTCTTTCTTTCTTTCTTTTTTTTAAGATTTTATGTATTTATTTTGACACAGAGAGACAACGAGAGAGGAAACACAAGCAGGGGGTGTGGGAGAGGAAGAAGCAGGCTCCTATCGGAGAAGCCTGATGTGGGGTTCGATCCCAGAACGCCGGGATCACGCCCTGAGCCAAAGGCAGATGCCTAACGACTGCGCCCCCCAGGCGCCCCCCAACACCGTTTCTTATACAAACTCAGGATAAGGGGCTTCAAGCATATGAAAATGACTCATTAACAATATATTCTGAGCTCATTAAAATAGCTATTATAAAAAAAACAGAAAATAACGAGTGTTGGAGAGGATGTGAAGAAATTAGAAATTACTGGCGAGAATGTAAAATGGTGTAGCTGGTATAGAAAGCTAGAGTTCCTCAAAAAATTGAACATAGCAATTCCACTTTTAGATACGTGCACGGAGGAATTGAAAACAGAGACCTAAATAGGCATTTGTATACCAGTGTTCACAGCAGCATTATTCGCAGTAGCCAAAAGGTAGAAAACACTCAAACATCTGTCGAAGGATGAAGGGATAAACAAAATGTGCCATATACCAAAGTGGAATATTATTCAGTCTTAGAAAGGAACGAAATTCTGATACATGCCACAACAGGGATGAATCTTGAAACATTATGATAAATGAAATAAGCCAGGCACAAAAGAGCAAATATTATACAATTCCATTTATATGAGGTACCTAGAATAGTCAAATTCATAAAGACCTTGAGTCACAGGGACAGAAAGTAGAATGGTGGTTACTTACCAGGGACTGGGAGGAGGTGGGAGTGGGGAGTTACTGTTTAATGGATACAAAGTTTCAGTTTGGGAAGATAAAAAAAATCTGGGAAATGGGTAGTGGTGATGGTTGCCCAGCACTATTGATGTACTTAATGCCACTGAACTGTATACTCTAAAAATGATTAAAATGGTAAATTTTATGTTGTATGTATTTTACCACTATATATACACATATACATGAAAACCAAGGAAAAACGCACACTTGTCTGTGTGTCTACTCTCTTCTCAATACTCATTACAACACTACTTCACTTACGATACCAGATACGTGCGTTTTCCACACACCGAGCAATTCTGTAACATCATCTGGATGTGTTACGATTTGACTCAATTTTAACATTGTCTACCTGAAGATAATGTCAACTTCCCACATGTTGGTGGAAGGCTTAGTCCCACAAGACTCCCCCCATCTCCCCTTCAGATGTCAAATACAAGGCCAAGTTGTTGTTACTTATGCTTCTGATGGACCTATGGCTGTTAAGTTGAAGGTTCCCATAACCCCCTCTTCAGGTTCAATTAATTTGCTAGAGCAGCTCACCAAACTCTGGAAAAAGTTTTCTTACTAGATGACTATTTTGTTATAAAGGGATATAACTCAGGGACAGCCAGATGGAAGAGATGCACAGGGCATTTATGAGGGAAGTTGGTGCAGAGCTTCCATGCCCTCACTGGGAGCCCTACTCTCCCAGCACGTCCACAGATTCATCAACCAGGAAGCTCTCTATGAACCCATCCTTTTGGGTTTTTAATGGAGATTGAACTCAGTCTCTCAGAGCACTCCCCTCCCAGGAAGTTGGGGAGTTACAGCCCGTTAATCACATGGCTGATTCCTGGGGCAACAGCCCCTATCCTTAGGTCACCTAGGGGCTTTCCAAAAGTCATCTCATTAACATAAACTCAAGTGTGGTTGAAAGGGGCTTGTTATGAATAAAAAGTACACCTTTGTCCCTCCAATCACTTAGGAAGTTCCAAGGGTTTTAGGAGCCTGTGCCAAGAAGGGGGCAAAGACCAAATGTATATTGCTTATTACAAATAGAATTATCAGTCTACCCCGTTGTCTTCAAACCCAGATCCCTTTGTTTGCATTGCTTCCATTGGAGAGCTTGTCAGGAACAGGAGTGAAGACAAAATATGTGTTTCTTATAAATCACAGTGTCACCATATATAAATATATGTTATCTAATGTGCTTCACTTTTATTGAATAGTAGTGATTTTCAAAAATCCTATCTAAGAATTTTTTTAAATCATCATAACTAGAGATTAAACAAGAAGTTAGAGTTTGAACTACAATGGCAAGATGAAAATATATGTGTTCCTTCCCTACTCTCCCAAATCCCAATAAAAATAACCGAAGGAATGTAAAAGAACTTTTTAAACTTTGAGAATTCCTGTCAGATAGGGTAGATTAGGATGTGATTATTGGATGACACTAAGGGAAGATTTGTCATTCTCCCTTATGAGAAAGTGGTATGGTTGTAAGTTAGGGCGATCCTGTCAGAACCCAAATAATACTTCTGAAGTTGGAGAGTTGAGAGAGCTTAAAGGACAGGTTAGTGCCTGGGAGAGGTGGGGAACTTTCCATTTTGGAAATCCTTCACTACTATTGAACAACTAAATTCAAAAGCGATTGAATGCATTAGGTCTAAAGGTGATTATCATTATACAATATAGGTAAGACTTTGAATCGATCCTTGCTGGTCCAGGCAGTAGCTAGCAACCAGATGGACAACAGACATAGTCCCATCATATACTTGGGAAGGAGGCCAAGCCAAAGAGGAAATTCCACATGGGAAAAATGGTCCTTGGCATAAAAGATTTACCAAATACAGTGAAGAGTGTTGTAGTTTTTTTGGTGTGTTGGTGGAGTCTGGAGCCGATGGTCAAGAAAGAATTCTTGAGACATCTTTGGTGCAAAAAGGTAGTTTTATTAAAGCACAGGGACAGGACCGGTGGGCAGAAAGAGCTGCTGCCACTGTTGCCTGCTGCCTCCTGCTGCCTTGGGACTGTGCAGAGCACCTGATTATATACATAGATAAGGGAAGTTCCAAAAGGACTTTCATATACTAAAGAAGACTCAGGATCCTGGAGGGATGTTATATTCTGCCTATATCAAGTATTTGTCAGTGGGTGGCAGGTTGTAAGGACATTTAATTTTATCTGCATTTCCTTCTGCCTTTCTTTCCCATATCAGAAAGTATAGAAAGACAAATGTCCCCTATGAAGACAACCTGTAACCCCTGCTCCCTCCTATTTCCCTCAGAGTACTGGATCACTGCCCTGATAGTACAAATTAGTCAGATCTCCAGCTCTCCATGCGAGAGGAGACCTGTAGCAGTACATAGGTGGACAGGAAAGGATTGAAGGAGAATATATGTTCCTACTAACTTGGGGCCAATAGTGGGCCTAAGTGTGCTGCTTTTGATTGATGGGCAAAGCAGAAAATGAACAAGCATGGAACCTGCACAATATTCGGCAGTGTAAGTGAATGAGAATAACAAGGCTCAGGGAGAAAGCATCCATGTTAGAAAATAAGTTCCTTGAAAAAATATTTGCATTCTCAATAAGAGATAAAAAAAATCTTATAAAAGAGATGAAAGATGAAATGTCATCACAGGCTAAGATGTGACACAGCTGATAGAATCAAGGAAATTCTGCAAGGAAACTAACAGTCTTACAGCTGAATCAAAAACTTCATTAGAAGCAGTAAAGAACCAAATTGAATCTGCTAAATGCATATTGAGTAATCTGGAGAGCCACTTGACAAACTATTTTATAATGCAGAAGAAAAGGAAAATAAAAAGATTGGAAGATTGTCAGTAATAAGATGACAGATGTAGATGATAGAAAACAGTGATTCAACCAAGTAGATGATTGGTGTCCCTCAGGAAGAAAATGGAAAAGACAAAAATCGTAAAGAAGACACCAGTTAAGAGGTATAGTAAGAAAGACAGGGGATGCCTGGGTGGCTCAGTTGGTTAAGTGTCCGACTTTTGGTTTTGGCTCAGGTAGTGATCTCAGGGTTGTGAGATCAAGCCCCTCATGGGGCTCTGCCCTGGGCATGGAGCCTGCTTAGGATTCTCTCTCTCCTCCCCCTGTCCCTCCCCTCTTCCCTCTAAAAAAAAAAAAAAAAAAAAGGATAGGAACCATATGTTTCAAAGACCACATTTACTGTGTTCCTTCTAGAATTGGTGAAAAAAAATACCAGCATCTAGACATATTCTGGTGAAATTGTTGGATTTCAAAAAGCAATTCCCATGGGAAAAAAGATTTAAAGACTTAAAGCTTTTATTTATTTATTTTTGTGAGAGAGAGTGAACACGAGCGTGGGTGCGCATGAGCAGGGGGAGGGGCAAAAGGAGAAGCAGACTCCCCACTGAGGGGAAGCCTGTCATGGGACTTGATCCCAGGACCCTGGGATCATGACCTGAGCCAAAGGCAGACACTTAACCTGAAAATATATTTTAAGCATCTAAGCAGAAAAAAAGACCTCTGAAGGAACAAGAATCAGTCCCATGCCAGACATCATCTCAGTTTTGTCTGTCAGAAGACAGTGAAACCATTTGGCTTTAAAGCTGTGACAAAAAGGAGATCAGAACTCAAATTCTTTAGCCAGTTGATAGTCATTCCTCTATGAAAGAAGCAGGAAGATGTTCTCAGGTGCACGATGATTTGCGAAGCGTATTGTTCACATAATTAATACTTAATCAAGTATTCCAAACCACTGAGAAATGAACCAAAATAGAGAACTTGATTATGGGGAAATTGTAGTACATAAGGACTATTTGTGAACATGAAACAATAAGCATAGATTAAGTTTAAATCATTCTTTTGAAGATAGTTTCACCACAAAATGCCAAGTCAAAATTATTTTTGAAAGGACAGTTACATCAGGTAAAAATGGATATTTTCACAAATAATAACTGAGGCAAAAAATCCCAGATTATGCCAACCAAACTAGTAGAATTAGGAAACAAAGGCATAAGAGTAAGTAAATGTGTGCTCATTTCATCATCTTACACACAAGGCTTTCAACAGATGTGGTTTATTTGCGTGTAATTAACACAAACGAATTTTAAAATGTATTTGAAAAATGGAAGGTTTAATCCCATTCTAAAACTAAAAATACTGTATAAGTCTACAGATCCACTAGAGAAAAAGTCACAGGGAAAAGGGAAATCACATGACATATAAAATCAGAAAATAAGACAAATGTTGAGATGAAGTACACTTGTTTTTATATGAATGTAAATGGGATAAACTTTCCTTTTAAGAGATAGGAATCCTCAAGATTAAAGAATCCAACTTTCCAAAGGGTATACTCTATCTAAAAGGGATGGTCAAAGCAAAATGACACAGAAAAGTTAAAATGCTAAAAATAGAAGGATGGCAAAGATATAGCAAACTAAATGAAAGGAGTCACAATTTACTATCAAAATGAAATTAAGGGCAAATAACACCAAGCATTTCTAAAAGGTTTTTTAAAAATTTGGCTAAGGCTACAATCCACGATAATGATGTAATGATCTTGAGACTTTGTATGCCAATAACGTAACCTCAAAATATACATGTAAAAAATGCTAGAGATAGAAGAAATTGAAACACAAGTGTAATGACAGACTTCAGCATCTCTCAGTGTTTGATAGATCAAATTGCGAAAACATGGGGCTCTGACCACACAATTCACCACTTTGCTGAAATGGATATACATCAACTTAAGATAATATGAGGATACCACCAACTTATTTGCAAGTATCCAAAGAAGAGTTAAGAAAATATGAAAGCATTATAGTATAAACCACTGATCAGTCCAAACAACTGTACAAATCATAATCTCTGAGTAAAATATAGGAAAGCAGAAATTAATAATAAAGTGGAAGCAAAAATCCCAACAACTTTATAAACATAGAACTCCTCAAATGACCCTTGAATGAAATAAGCAAGCAGAACTACAATTACACAAAGTTTTTTCTTGTGGGCAACTGATTTTTCTACCTAGAGGCTTATAGGCGTTTATACCTTGAATGTTAAATAATTTCCTCTGTATAATTCTGTTTTGATGGTCTGTATTAATTTTTTAAAAAATTTACTTATTTATTTGAGAGGGAGAGTGCAAGTGGGGGGAAGGGGCAGAGCACGAGGTAGAGAGAGAATCTCAGACTCCATGCTGAGTGTGCTCGATCTCACAACTCTGAGATGATGACCTCAGCTGAAATCAAGAATCAAACGTTTAACTGAGCCATCCACATGCCCCTGTATTAATTTTTCCTGAAACATCTTGAATCCTTACGATCTATAGATTTAGTTATTCATTGTAGGAAACACTCACTCTGTTTTAACTGGGAAAGTGTTTGTCTCATTCATTTTGCTTTCTGTTTTCAGGTCTCCCTCTTTTGTTGTTTGCTGTCCAAATATATCACACATGTACATACATGGTTGCTTTCATTTGTCTGTTTTCTTCCATATCCACTTTTCTTGAGCTGTTTTTTCTTGTCAAAGGTTCAATTTTCTTCTGTGTCAGTTCTGCTCTTTGGTATATTTAATGCATTTCCTATTTCTGAAATAATAGGGATTTTAAATTTTTTCCTTGACTCTGCTAATGACTTTTCATTTCAATCTGTTGTCCCCTTATCTCCTTTTAAAATCTCTCATGGAGTTCATATTCTCTTTAATTTCTTTGAGAGCTATGAACTGATTGTGGTTTAATTTCTTTCTCTGTTTTCTGGGATACAACTCCCAGGGGAAAAAAAAAAAAAAAAACCAGCAACATTATTTGTGTTTTAGAGTACTTAGACGTCTTTCACTGGAGAAATTTTTCCTTTCTGTTTTAGCTTACTCATCTATGAAGGGCAGTTCTAAAGTTTTTTGTCCAGATATGGTGGTAGGTGTTTTCTCCTTGAGTCTCCTCCCTGTTTACCTGGGATTTGGCTGTAGTTTGCCTTCACACAGGGGCACGAGGAGCATGGATTACTAACCCATCAGTGGCTTCGGAGAACTGGGGGAGCAAGGGCAGCACTGGGTCCTCTCTAACTTCATGACCGGTTTGTTTGGGCTTCTGCATCTAGAAGCCCCTATACGCAGCGCTTGCTGACTCTGGGGACACCTTCAGGTTTGAACTGTCCTCCCACTTCAGAGTGGACTCTTTGGGTGCTCTGATACAGAGGCCCTGAAGGCCTTGAATTATATATTTAATGTGGTCCGTGGAGAGTGATTCCTCTTATTCATTCTCTCCCCTTCCCTTGTTTGTCAGTGAAGACAATTAACGTCCTCCAAATCATTCTCCAAGTCCTACCTTCCCTCACCAGAAATGTTTAATATCAAATTTCAGTAGTTTCCCTGATGTCCGTCTTTTCATTAGCTGTCACGTGCAGAATGAGACTCTGGCTGCCAGCTTCCACCCCTCCCATGGTGGTCCACACGCCTGGGCACCGTCACTGTGCTGTCTGCGGTGTTTCTGAATTTCTGTTTCACGCATAGCACTTCTCAAAGGTGGTTGTATGATGTTGATAATGTTCCTAGTTTTCGGGACTGAAAAAAATATTCTTGGCTTTTTCAAGAACTGATTTCGTTTGATTTCTGCTAAGGGAAATCTTCAAGTTTGCATCTATGCTGCTTCCGTTCCCAGAGTCTGCTTCTTGGCTTTCCTTTTTTGTTGCTCTCTGATATTCTCTCCGCTCCGTACACTGCAGCCCATCGACAGATGGCCCACTCCACTCGTACTGCCCTGCGGTCTGCGAGACGTAGCCTCCCAGGCTTTCCGGTTACCGGGTCTGCTGGGAGAAACGTGATCATTTCCCTAGATTCTGTTCAAACACTGGCATATTCTTTTGAAAAGCTTTAGTGATGGAGAATCTTTGCCCTTGAGGTGCTCACTTTTTGAAGTATGCTCAAATTACTCTTGCCACTGTCTTACGTAGAATCTTCCTCGGTTTAAAAGCTACTTATTCACAGCGTGTGTGGGATCTCCCCTTTCTTTCCTTTCTTTTCTTCCTTCCTTCCTTCCTTCCTTCCTTGGGCAAGTGGATTTTTATTGTCTACTTTGCACCTACACCTGTGAGCTGGATCGGCACAACCATGTCATCATCTGACTTGAAGCTCTTGGCTCTATCCCCTCACTTCGGTCCTACTTCTTTGGAGTTGGAATTTCTCCTGCAATCATTTTATCCTGACTCTGGTTTCTCCTTTAGGATTTGGCTTGGATCCACTCTTTTGACTCTGTTCTAGTATATTCTTTCGAGCACCCAGTATGCAGATAGCTTCATATCTAGTTGGGAAGATAAGCCTAATATATAGTAAAATAACAGACAGTAATTTAAAGTGTCATTGAGTAAGTTCTAGGTTGTATAGTAGAGTTGGTAGGGTCATTGACAATCAGAAGTAGTGGAAAAAAGTTATGAAAAGATATTTTTACAAGATATTATTATTATTATATTAAATTATTGTAATATTGTAAAATAATTGTATAATATATATACTTTTTGTATATATATTATTGTATAATATAATATAAAATTGTAATGTAATATAAAATTGTAATATTAAAATATTACAATATTTTACAAATATTATTAATGAATGGTTGAGATTTGGAGAAGGCAAACTTCCAGTCAAATGAAAGAGCATGAAAGAAGAACGTGGTAATGAACTTGGATATACTGATGGAACTATGAAGATACTCCTTAGTGTATTCCTGTCTTCTTTCCATATAAGAGATAGGGAATAGGGGGCTACTGAAGACTTCCCCCATCTGAAGGCCACTATATTATAACTTCCTTCCATTTGTGTGGTGATTGTCTATTTTAAAAGCGTTCTTATGTATCATTTGATCTTCATAACAACCTTGTGAAGTAACAGATGAGGAAGTCAAATTCTAATTATCCTGCCAGAAGTTTCATAGCTAATAAATGGTAGAACTGGGAGGTGATTTGGGCTGGGAGGTTCTGGTGTCTGGGAGGCGAGTTAGATGTTATCTGGATAGAAAATAGTGAGGCTCCAAATTTTGATGGTAGCTGAGGAACGGAGAAGGGATGGAAATTAGAGGTAGCAGTAATCATAGTAGTTAATGACTAAGTGGGCATGAGAGTACAACAGATGAGTTTTGAATATTGGTAACTGAACATTGCTGATACCATCATCAGGAAAATATATGTAAGTCGGTCTCTGGTTTGTACTTTCAATCCAGTTACTTTTGATTTATAAAGTGAGATAAAGAACTCTTTCTGATTTTTTGCACTTTCCTGTTAAAATTTTGTTGTTGTTTCTCCATCTTTTGGCCAAGACCAAATCTACATTTAAAAATGTTTTTGGGTATTTCAAGACTATTTTGAGTTTACTCTGTAATTTTCTTATTGCCAGACTACATAATCTTACTTACTAGTTTATTTAACCATTTGTATAAGCCATTTCTTTTAACCCTTTTATTGTATTTATGATTGTCTTTTGAATCTTTTCCATGTTTCCACATATCTCTCTGGATGTTAAATTCAGTTTTGGTCATAATACTTCATCATAGTTACAGCTTGAGCTGCATTGATTTTGCATAAAGAATTGCACATCAAATTTCTTAAAATCTGTGCACCTGTTTATTCACACCAGTATAGTGTCACACTACACTGGTCACCCAGGGAGGGTCAGGTTGTCATGTTTTCTAATAAGCACTTTGAAAGATTTTGATAACATTTTGTGAAAGTTTCTAGCAAATTGTTGATGGACTTCTAGGCAACATTCCTCCTTCTCTGGAAGGTAAAGGTCTTGACATTCATTTCTAATTAGAAAGGAATTTATCCAGGTCACAGTAAAAGATAAATCAGAAGGCTTAGTAACCCAAGGTCGGTGAACTCCTGAAGTTTTGGTATATATATTTGGATTAATATTGCTCTGGAGAGGGTCCAGATATTTCATTCATTTTTCAATAATCCCGAATAATCTCAGGAAGTAGTTTTTTTTTTAAATTTCAAATTACAGAAGAAGAAACAGAGGCTCAGTGAGGTTGTATTACTTGTCAGAGATTTCATAGATAGCAAATTGGAGAGCTAAGATTTGAACCTAGTTGTACATGCGTGTGTCTGTGTGTGTGTAAGTTAAACTTTAAATTCCATGCTTTTCCACTTAATACATCTTTTAGAAACGTTGAGTAGTAAAAAATGGTTGTATTCTAGGAAAAGTCATGATAGGAAAGCCAGGGAAGACTGAGAAGTTTCAAAATAGTGTCCATGAACTATTTAGGCATAGGCTTTAGATCAGGAATCTTTAAATTGGGGCTTTGTATTGAATTTGGAGGATCCATGAAGTTGGATGAAAAAGAAATCCAAATTCGTTTTAACTAACTACAATTTCTTTCAATTGTGAATGTAAAAAACAACTTAAAGTAGTATTTGTGACTTTTTATCACCAACGGAAATCATAGATATTTTCATATCATATTACAGTTGTCACAGATATATCTTAAAATAACATTTATACTCATAACCTCTTCAAAATTATGGCAATTATTAGAGCCACCATTAGAGCTTGTTAATAAAAAAGTGCATTTATTACTATGTCACAAATTTGTGGGGTTTTTCTTTCAGTATTTTGATAACATGAATGATTGTTTTTTTCTTTGTAATGCCATGTATTTCCTTTCATTCATTTAAAAACATTATCCTGTGGAGTCCATAAGCTTCACCAGATTTCCAAAAAGCACATAGAACAAAAAAACATTTAAGAACCCCTGCTTTGGGCATTACATCATCATTTCATCATTTCTGAAGGTTTTTTTTTTTTTTTTTTTTTTTTGTGGNTATTACTTATTGAAAAGGAAACTTATAAAAATCATTAACTATCTGATAGAATGTGGGCTTTTTGGCTTTCAGGAAATGTTTGTAGCTTCTTACTCTATTTTATTTCTTTCATCACTAGTTATATTCTGTCATACACTGTCTCAACCTGACAGCTCTCTGAGCTGCCACAGAGATGGTTTGCTGTAGTGTCTAAGAGCAAAAACTTGGAGACAATCCCGGTTCACATGCAAACTTCACCACTCTATAGTGCACAGGAAAGTGACCTTGTGAAAGATACACGATAATCTCTAAACCTTAGTCTCTCCACCTGTAAAATGGGGATGAATAGGGTTGCTGTGAGGTGTATGTAAGACAAAGAATGTAAACCAGCTAGCTCAGCATCTGACAAATGATAACAATAATGTTCATTGAAGATGGACTTGCATATGGCTCACTACCCTTATACTCCCCATGCTAGTCTCTCTGAATCTCATGAGCTACGTAGGATGGGAATCTTGGCAGAGACAACTTGGGTAAAGCTTTTGACCTTAGGTACTGAGGGGCCAGAAAGCAGCGTCATAGAGCACGATGGTGAGATTTTTAATGTGGCAGATCATTGCAAGATTTTGACATTCATGGACTCCAGGAGAAAGATTAACATAGCCACTCATAAATGTACCTGGCCTTCTTGCTCCCAAGAGGCTAAGAAGAAACTAAGTATCTAGGCTGAGTCTGTCCTTCCCAGGAAACTTGGATACAAGGAGGCTGTCTCTTACTCTTACTCATGTCCTTGGCAATATCTGGCAGCTCATCAGTGTCTGCATTTCCAATGTCTGCAGGACTACCAGCTTTTGGATTACATTAATGATGAGTCCTGAACCAAATGAGCCAACAGAGAAAAATAACAACTCATCGAAGGGAAGCCAGCGTTCGGACAGGATTAATCAAAACAAGTAGTCATATATCTGATGAATTAGAACTTCTAGCTAAACCAAAACAAACGAAATAAACAAAGCCAACTGTGATGGCACTGGTTGCTTCATGTAATTATATTCATCCTTTTCTATTCAGGGCAGAGTAACTCCCTCCCTAGGTGAATAATAATTGACCTAAGCTAATCATAAAGTTACATTCCCCTTGTCAGTGATTAGTTTCAGCTTGGACAGATGCCCCATTCCTGGTCAGTTGCATCCCAGGGAACATCTAATTGGAGGTTTCTGGTAAAAGTTCTCCTCCCTAATAAAAAGAGACACGCTAGTTGCAATGTTTCCATTTTCACTGATGTTGTCCTGTCTGCCTGCAGTGTCTGGAATTGCTGTAGCCATTGTGTGACCATGAGGGGAGGCATCACTGACATGGTGAGGAGGACAAAGGAAAATGCATTGGCCTTTATGAGGTAGTTGTGCCATTTACTGGACCAACAGGGAACCACATAAATATAGATGCTTTGTTACCTGAGTTAGTAATTTTCTTAATTTTTAAGCCACTTTTATTTGCATCATCTCTTTCTTGCAGCTGAAATATAGTATCTGATACAATTAAAGGACTTCATGTCTGGCCTCTCCAAGAAGTGGAGATGTGAAAATATCATGATTTTGCAACTAAACAATTGAGTAAGTGAATTGAAGGAGGCCACTGCTGACACCCCAGTTGAAAGAAATTTCTGAAAGCATGTAGTAAAAACACAGAGGTCTGTATCATGAATGAAAAATGAAGAGATTTGCAAAATAGCTCTGGAAGGCTTAACATATAAATAATAGATGTTAAAAAAATTTTTTTTCTAGTCTAAAGAAAGACTCAAGTCTGTGTAGGGGAAGAAAAATATATTTTTCCTCTCCCCTTTTAAGCTCTCAACTGGGGTTGCTGTAACAAAAGACAGATTAAGAGAGAAGCAAACAAATTTGTTTAATATGTTTTACATGACACAAAAGCCTTCCTAAGGAGATGAAGACCCAAAGAAGTGGTTAAACCTGAGTGTTTCCTGCTAGGTTTGATGAAGAGTGGAGACTCATGAAAAAATGTGATAGAATAAAAAAGGATATGAGCCAAGTATTGTAAATTGGGGGAAATAGCAAGGCCTGTTCGTTCAAATTTCTTTTCAGTCCTTTCTGAGTCTTGGAGATAAGGATGTTCCTTTTTTCCAGGTTTAGGAATAGCACCTCTCACGTGAAGGTTTTATGACCTGCTTCAGGGAAAGGTCATGCCATTTCTCAAATTCCTTTAGCTTAAAATATTCCATATGTCAAGCCACCGTATTTTGGGGTAACATGCCTGAACCCCATCACCTGCAGCTTGAACAGGCTCACCACATTCTATGTAGGATTAATAAGAAAGCGGAGGCACCTAAAGCCTAGCCTGATGACATTCTTGCACTTCAAGGATAAAGGGAAAATTGTATAAGCTTCTAAATTCACAATAGAAGTGTCAGGTTAGTATTAGATTTCTCATTTGCAACCCTGGAATCTGGAAGATGGCAAGATAAATGCATATAGATGGGGAGAGGAAGGCAGAGAGGAGGAAAATGAAATTTTCTAAAGGCTTTATCTCACATGGGTGGGAGGAAGGGGAAGTAGGAAAGGGAGGATATAGCATCTTGATTTGGAACAATGGGTCTTTATGGAGGAAATTGTATCCCGTATGTAATGTTTTGTAGATAATTCAGGGTTTGTGAGTTTAGAAAAAGGGAAAGTGATGTAATAAGGGGGGAAAATGGAATGCATACGAATGCGTCCAAACAGCAGAAACAAGGGGAAAAACGCAACAAAAAATGAATAATAAGTACAAAGTGAGATGAAAGGAAGATAGGTATATGAGTTGTTTTTTTAAAATTTAATTTAATTTCATTTAAATTCAATGAATTAACATAGTGTAGTATTAGTTTCAGAGGTAGAGTTCAGTGAGTCATCAGTTGCATACAACACCCAGTGCTCATTCCATCGCTGCCCTCCTTAATGCCCATCACCCAGTTACCCTATCCTCTCACCCACCACCCCTCCAGCAAACTTCAGTTTGTTCCCTAGAGTTAAGAGTCTCTTATGGTTTGTCTCCCTCTCTGATTTCATCTTATTTTATTTTTCCTTCACTTTTCCTGTGGTCCTCTGTTTTGTGTCTTAAAGTCCACATGAGTGAAATCATATTGTAATTGTGAGTTGTTCAATATCCACAAACTGATTCTCCTATTAAAAGACAGAATTAATCAGAAATCGAGTTCAAATCTAGCTATTTGCTGCTTACAAAAACAAAGTATAAAGGAATCTTGAAAATAAAAGGGATTGTCAAAAAAGACATTAGGCCAAAGTAAACAAAAAGGAAAGGAGAAATGGCCATCAGATGAAGTAGAATTTAAGCAAAACACAAAAGGATGAAAAGGCAAATTATGTGATAATAAAAAGGCATTATTCATGAAGAATATAGAGCAATCATAAGCCTGTAGGTATAAAATAACATAACAACTAAATGTATGAATCAGAATCTTTGAAAGAAAATTTTAAAATACAGAGCTATCATGGATAACTTCACTATGTCTCTTCAGACTGAGGCATATGAGTAGTCAAAACTAAGTAAGGAGATAGAATAACCAAATAACACAATCAATAAACTTGATTTAGTAGATATATAAAATATCTTTCAAATGTAAAAAATCTCTCAAAGAGGTGTGCCTGGGTGGCTCAGTCAGTTAAGCATCTGCCTTTAGCTCAGGTCATGCATGATCCCAGGACCCTGGGATGGAGTCTGTATTGGGCTCCCTGCTCAGCGGGGAGTCTGCTTCTCCTGCTCCCTCTGCCCCTCCCCCCTGCTCATGTTCTCTATCTTGCTTTCTTTCAAATAAATAAATAAAATCTTTAAAAAAATATTCCTCAAATAAAAAATGTAATTTTGTGTTTTCATGGAACATTAAAAAGTAGATCATTTACTTGGCCACAAAGAAAATATTAATAAATTTTAAAAGCAGAGATTTTTATAGGCCATATTTTTATAATAATCCAATGAAATTAGCAGTAAATATCTAACTCTATGGGATACAGTGAACATTATATTTAGAAGAAGAAAATTTATAGCCTTGAATACCTTCATTATTAAAGGGAAAAAAAGATGAAAAATAAAGGAACTTTATAAAAGGAACAATAAAAACTAGGGAGATGGAATAAAGATGAAAGCTCAAGTTAATGAAATAGAAAACATTAAACAATTGTGGAAAGAAACAGCGAACTCAAAAATGATTCTTTGAAAGATCAAAAAAAAATTAACTTATAATGAACCCATTTTAGGGGGAAAAAAAAAACCCAAGCAGAAATATTTATGAAAAAGAAAACCAGTAAGTAGATATTTTCTGTCCTGATATAAGAACATGCTACGAAGCCACAATAATAAAATTATATTTGTATAGAAATAGAGAAGTACATCCATCAGTGGAGCAAACTACAGAGTATATAAATAAATATCAGTTAAATGTAGTATTTCAATTCAGTCAAGAATGGACAATTTAAATATTGTTGATGGCCCAGCTGCTCTTCCATTTGGGAGGGAATAAAATTGAAATATTATTTCATATACTGAAAGAAATTCCAGATGAATTGAGACCTAATGCAAAATAAGACAAAAATCCTGCACAAAATATAGAAAACCACGTGTGTAGTCCAGAGGCAGGGAACTCTTAATAACCAAGGCCAGGAGCCCAGAAAGTGCAAAAGAAAGGGACTAAAAAATCATAAAGTCAATACAGAAACAACAGATATAAAAGGATAATTACAATGTAAAGGGCATTAATTAACATCTGTAATATACAAGGAACTGTTACCAATTTAAAGAAAAATAACAACAATAAATAACCCAATAGAAAAAAGAGCAAAGAATATAAGGATGCAAGTCCCAGAAAAGCAAATAGCCAACAAATATTAAAAGTTGGCTATCTTACAGATAGTCAATGAAATACAAGTTTTGCTGAAATGAACTACTGGCAATAATTTACTGGAAGTTTTTAAAAGCTGCAACACCTGTTATTGACAGAGGGTATGGAGAAAAGGGTATTCAATTGCATTTGTTTGGGAAAGCCATTAGAAATATTTATTAAACGTAAAAATACATTCACCCTTTGGCCTAGCAATCCTATTCCTAAGAATCTATCCCATAGGAAGAAAGGTTCTACCAGAGATAGGGGCATATGTACAAGGTTGTTACAGCAGTATGTTTCATAGAGGAAAACAATTGGGAACAAAGTCATTCTTGTCAGTGGGGGATGGTTGCACAGTGGAATTTTACGCAGCTACGAGAACATTTACATTTATGTGTGTGTGGATACCTATGATTTTATATAAGAGCATGGACAAAAATGTGGTAGAATCCTTATTAAGTTGTTAACATAAGGTTTCCTGAAAAATGTGGAAAAGGGCCAAGAAAGTAGGGGAAAAAGTTGCACTTAAAGTATACATGATATATGCACATTTATAAATTTGCATATGGTTAATACATGTGTGTATGACATTTTTAAATAGCAATAGCAGTTAAGCAACAAGGCATTAAAAGAGTAATTAAGATATCTTGCAAGCCAGAAACTCAGGGCAATAC
The DNA here is from genome assembly GCF_002007445.2 of Ailuropoda melanoleuca. Taxonomy (NCBI): domain Eukaryota; kingdom Metazoa; phylum Chordata; class Mammalia; order Carnivora; family Ursidae; genus Ailuropoda; species Ailuropoda melanoleuca. The sequence goes on from NC_048232.1 coordinate 40,908,006, forward strand.
CTGGAACCGAACAAATGAGAGTTGAGAGCAAATGGGAGGTAAAAATTATTTGTGTGGGAGAGACATTACAAATAAAAATGCACAAAAATAAAAAACAAAAACTGTTAAAGATCAAAGAGCTATTATATTGGCTCTCGATCTACACCTTAAGTCAAAGTACATGATTTTTAAAGTCTTTTATGTAGCACGAGACCTTGGCAAAATTCCCTCTAAGGGATTTCTCCTAAGGGAGTTTTCTAATATGGGAAATATAACTAAAAATTAATTTTCACTTCACTTTTAACACCATCATTTTTATAATACATGATTGAGACTTAAAAATTTTTTTTGTTAAACTAAAAGGAGGCCAAATATCTAGATAAAAGGAGACTACATAACGCTACAACAGTGCTAGGGTACTTCACGTTTGTGGATGCTGACCATGCCTTCCACAATCTTATGCTCTCCAAACTAGAAAAGATCAAAGAAATTGCATAGGTGTCCATGACATATTACCAAGAAATAGTAATCCATCGAACGCTGTACTCTGGTCGGTAGTGATGAAGGAATAATAAATACTTGAGAGGTGATCTTTGTCAAAAATGTCTGAAACAGAGACATTGATTTATTGTGATACCATTTTCACAATTTTTGTTAATACTTTCTTCAGCCCCAATTTGGTTCACTTATTCAACAAACATTTATTTAGTGCCTAGTCAGTACTAAGTAGCTAAGTCTTGTACCTGCAGCTTGCTTCATTTACCAGTGGTTTGGAGGACTAAGACTTGAATGTTACCGCACAACTAACAGAACGATAGGTCAACCTGTAGGCCATGGTATATGCTGTGGGTATGCTTAGACCTTTACGGAATTTGACTCATTTGTTTTCTGTCACGGTTGTTTAGGGCCAAATTAAAATATGTGCGTGCTACCATCCTACTTTAGCCAATTTCATCCATCTGAAGTTCAACTTTCTTCGTGTGATGACATCTAATTTTTAATTCATTAAACTTGTCAGGGGTCAGATCGAAGCCATTGAAACTTTTGAATTGCAAAGGCCACTTACACCCATGGGTCTTGCCTGATACAGGAGCTTGGCTCCATAGAATGGTTTAGTTTCACCTCAAAGAGCTGTTGATATGAGGGGTATTAAGTGGTTCACCTTAAAATGTCCTTAGAATATAGGTAGGAATTATGGGTAGAGAGAAGACCGTCAGCCAGGTGCCAAGCTTCAATAAATCTTAGCAAATGACCTAGAGATTCTATAAATAATTCTATAACAAAGTCTTTGGTGACTATGTATTTTAAAATGAAAGCAAGGATTATTTTTAAATCACAGATTTCCAGAGTAACAAGAATGAATATAGAAAATTCATTCAACCAAAATTTATCAAATGCTAGGCACCCTTCTGGGAGCTTTGAATGCATCAGGAACAAAAGAACAATCTCTGCCCACGTGGAGCTTATATTCTGGTTGGGGGAATACAGACAATAAACAGAAAAATTTAGAAACAATAAATTATAGTGTATTAGAATGTGATTAAATACATGATAAAGAAGGGCAGAGTAATGGGGATTGAGTATCAGCAAAAGATTTTCCTAAAGGACTGTAAAAAGAACAAATAATTACCAGAGTATGCCTTGGTTTGATGTAGTTTGCTTCATGCCTTTTTGATGTAATTTATTAAAAAATTTTAATATGTTACAGAATGTACAGTGTTTAATAAATTGCTTCAACTTTGCCATGTGTCTGCTACAAGAGCAAAACGTTCTAAAATATTTGTGTTTATTTATTTTTTTATTTTTTTTATTTTTTAAAGATTTTATTTATTTATTCGACAGAGATAGAGACAGCCAGCGAGAGAGGGAACACAAGCAGGGGGAGTGGGAGAGGAAGAAGCAGGCTCACAGCTGAGGAGCCTGACGTGGGGCTCGATCCCATAATGCCGGGATCACGCTCTGAGCCAAAGGCAGACGCTTAACCGCTGTGCCACCCAGGCGCCCCTAAAATATTTGTGTTTAAAAGCTTTTCTGAGCAATCTGTTGTGTTTCAAAATATTTTTTCAAGATGGGTTGTCAGAAATTTAAATTGTGATGGGCGAACTAAGTTTTGAATGCATCATAAAAAGGTGATACAGACCAGTGAAGGATCATATGTTTATGAACATAAGGAAGCGTTTTATTCAGATTGTAGCATTTAAAGGTATATAATGGAATAACAATCTAAAGTCTCTTCAGAAATTTAGAGAGATTTCAGTCAGAGAAAAACATCAGGAGGAAAATTAGATAAGTTAAGGAATTTTAACACTTAACTCCCTCAGAAGAAGTAATCTTACATTTTTGTCAGGCCCGTATATTTAAAAGAGAAATAATTTAAAATTTTTGATAGGTACCCAGCTAAAGAATGTGAGTAATAGTTTCACAGTCCCCAATGATGCTATGTGGTGAATAGACCTAATTCAGGACTGCAGTTGAATGGAACATTATTTCACTGTTGGTCGGGATTGCATGTCGCTGAGAATAGAATCTGTATTTTTTTGAATTTCCCTCCTGGTATTCCTAAGGTCAGTTAAGCACAGTAAATAATCTTCACTCGGCAAGCAACCCAAATCACCATCTTCCTGGTCGATGTAGCTAATAAATTCTGAGCAAACTCAGCTCTCTGTGAAGCTTCCTAATGGATGCCTCACTGGACTGAAGAGCTTTTGGAAGCAAAATAAAATAATCATCTAAAGTTGAATGTTTTTGGATCAAGGTTACTAGGTCAACACTAAATTTAAAACCAGTTTGAGAGACATTTTTTAATGGCACTTAGAAATTATAGCCAAAGGTCAGGTCGTTACATGTGATGTTGCTCAGAGCCTTTGTTGCTCAAAGTCTACAACTGACTTATGGGTAAGATATACTTTTTAAAACATTAACTCTGATTTAAAGTAGCAAGAGACAGCGTTCAGGCCAGGGAAAATAAAGTCCCCTTCCTCAATTTTTTGGTTGAAATGGTTTGAGTTCAGTAATTTTATTGAACCTGAAGAAAAAATTATTAATAGCTGCCTTCTCAAAGGGAAACAGGGACGCATGCCTCCGTCAATTCCTGCCTAGGAGCTTCTGAGATATTTTGCGATCGTAAGAAAACTGTGGATGAAATCCATACCAATTAGAGATCTTGTGTGTTTGGAACCATTTAAAAATGCTGTGCAGGGCTCGAAGGAGTTAGTAAGGCCCACTGCAGCACAGCTGCATTATTAATCTCCAAAGAGAATAGATACCAGATGTTCACACTGCCCGAAGGACACCTCAGTGTTCTTGACAGTCTCTAGTCATACCGTCCTTTGGTAGATTCAAATGTCTGAGATGATTATGGGTCACGGGACGACGTGGTTTGTACAGAAGAAATTACAATAATCAGTGCGAAGAAATGCACTGTTTTTGATAGGCAGGAGAAGAAACTTTATATTAAATTTGATATTTGTAAAAAATTGCCTAGAGCAAAATAGTAGAGATTCTTTGCCTATCTTCTTAAGATTTCATGGATTGGTCTGGTGATTGGCATATCTAACCTAAGTGATAATCTTTTAATGTAGTCTAGTTCTGTTGTTAAATAGTGAAATATGATATATTCTTCATTGATTAATTCATTGAACCAATATTTTTATCAGTGAGGTGTTGAAGCTGTAGGAGTAAACAAAGCAATCACGGTCTCATGGAGCTTAGGGAAAGAAGCGGACATTAATCAAAAATTACCCCGATAAATAAGTAATTACAAACTGTGAGACATGCTTTGAAGAGAAAATAGTGGGTGCTGTGAGCATGTGTGACAGGGGAACTTGACCTAGAGTTAAAGCTCTGGATTTGTTTGTTTAATCATATTTATTGAGCACCTCCTTTGTGCCAAAAGGCGGAACAGATTACCACGGCCATTTAAAATATGACACGCGTGACTCTCAGTTTGGTAGATTAAGGGACAGTGGGAACAACAGCAATGAACAGCTTAAAAATAAACTAAAGATGGGGCGCCTGGGTGGCGCAGCGGTTAAGCATCTGCCTTTGGCTCAGGGTGTGAGCCTGGCGTTCTGGGATCGAGCCCCACATCAGGCTCCTCTGCTGGGAGCCTGCTTCTTCCTCTCCCACTCCCCCTGCTTGTGTTCCCTCTCTCGCTGGCTGTCTCTATCTCTGTCAAATAAATAAAATCTTTAAAAAAAATAAACTAAAGATAAAAAAGACTCTAGGGATGGAATTTTATTTTAGTCTTTCTTCAAATATAGCTTCTGTTCAATATCCCAAGGAGCATTTGAGCAATGCTTAATATTTTAAGCATGTCTACAAATTTTCGTATTACTCATTTTATTGTGAAAGTTCCGTTAGAAAGTGCTGTAAAATTTTAAACACTTTGGAAAGCAGAGAATGGTGGAATCGTTGGGAGGGACCCCCAGTATCCTTGTATGTTCGCGTAAATATTATGCTCTGCTACGAGTTGCCAACCTGCTCCTTCCCTGCCAGGCTTGGGAAAGAGCAGTCTTTATTTGCTCTTCGCGAATGCCTTTCAGCCCGACAAGAGTTGGGCTTCTGTCCATTGCGCTGAAATGGCTCTTCCTAAAGTCCACCAGGCTGCCCATCTGTTGAATTCAGCAGTCTCCTCTCCGATCTTATTTGACTTGTCCTTTCTGTAGATTATGTCACTGGGGACTGTCCTCCAGCCTTAAGCACTTTTCCATTATCTGACTCTGTCCCGGTTCCCTAGTCGTCCTCCTATTTCTTGAAATGCTCTCTTTTTATTTTCCTTCACTGAATCTTTTTTTTTAAATAATATTTTTTATTATATTATGTTAGTCACCATACAGTACATCCCTGGTTTTTGATGTAAAGTTCCATGATTCATTAGTTGCGTATAACGCCCAGTGCACCATGCAATACGTGCCCTCCTTACTACCCACCACCGGTCTATCCTTCACTGACTCTTATTCCTCAGCTCATCTTTTAAATAGCTGTCTGGTTCTCCACTCCCCTTGTATTTGCCTTCTACAGATCCTCATCCATAACCTTGCTGTTTTCCATGCTCTGATGACTTTTACATCTGTATTTTTAGCCGGGGTCTCACTTCTGAGCCCACACATCCCTCTGCTCCTAGAGAGTTCCACACTAACCCGATTTTATTATTTTTCCTGAAAAACATGTATAACTAGCATGATCCAGCTAGTGGTACATGCTGGAAACCTCGTAGCAATTCGACCCTACCCTTCTTCTTCACTCCCCACCAGGTACCACCACAGTCAGTGAGTTTTGACTGCTTAATCTCTCTCTAATCTCTCCGCTGCCCTCCAGCTCCGTTGCAAATGCCTTCATTTCAGAGCTTCATCTCTTCTGCTTCCACATGCAGTCTTCCATCTGATGTGCCTGTTCTCATCCTCTTATCCCCCCACCCTCTTGCCTGCTTCCAGAACCATCTTCCTAAAGCACCAATCTGATCATGTTAATAGTCTGCTTCAGGTGGCCCCCAGTCATCATGCCATTCAACATGTCCCTGGCATTCAAAATGCCACTGCCACTTAAATCTATGGGGGTTACTTGACAAGACGAAAAAGCAAGGTAATTAGTAACCAAAATAAAATTAATGCTTGAATAGTATATTGCACTTTAGCATTTTTTTATCTTCATGAATTTTCAGAGTCTATAGATCTAGGCTATTTTTTATGTATTCCAAACTCCCTGCTTTTCTTTTCTTTTCTTTTTTTTTAAAAACTCCTGCTTTTCAAGATAAATACTTTTAAGTATTATTTTTATTTGAGGTACTTCTTAATAAAGCTGAATGAAGCATGGGAGAGTGTTTGACAAAACCAATGGTTTCTTTTAATCATAATCACTGTTAAACCATTTTCTTGACTAGAATAGTTTGCCTCTCGAGACTTACTGCTTGTTTGCAGTAATGAAATTGTGTCATCAGCATATAAGGGGATACTTGTCCTTATATTTGCAGTGGCAGGAGGACAGAAATATAGTGCATTCTCACACCATAACAAATAATCCAATATAGAGTTGAAAAGTGGTCTATGGGGGTGCCTGGGTGGCTCAGCTGTTAAGCGTCTGTCTTCGGCTCAGGTCATGATCCCAGGGTCCTGGGATCGAGCCCTGCATTGGGCTCCCTGCTTGGCGGGAGGCCTGCTTCTCCCTCTCCCACTCCCCTTGCTTGTGTTCCCTCTCTCACTGTCTCTTTCTGTCAAATAAATAAATAAAATTAAAAAAAAAAAAAAGAAAGTGGTCTATGGGGCACCTGGGTGGCTCAGTTGGTTAAGCATCTGCCTTTGGCTCAGGTCATGATACCAGGGTCCTGGGATCGAGTCCTGCATCAGGCTCACTGCTCAGCGGGAAGTCTGCTTCTCCCTCTACCTTGTCCCCCTGCCTGTGATCTTTCTCTTTCTCTCTCTCAAATAAATAAATAAAAGTTTTAAAAGAGAAAAGAAAAGAGGTCTTTGAGGTTTTTTCCACTGACCCAGTTCTGGGAGGAGGCTACTCTGGCCTGCCGCGGTTCTAAGTCAGGGATCTTTACAGATGTCATACTCTCATGCAGTTAGCCCAGAATCACTTTTTAGATAGAGTCAAATCTGAGCCATTTAAAGCTCCTAAACCTTACATTGATTTTGGGTCTTATCAGTAAGGCAAAAAATAATATAATTGTGGTTAGTAGAAAAATTATGATGCCTGAAATCCGTTTCTTCTTCTCATAAAATATTAGATCAAGAGACTAAAATCTGCAGTTTATTAAAAAGAAATCTCGGCTTCTTGTTCAAGATGATAGACTGAGCGTACATGTTTGTTTCCCTCTCTCCCAAAAGAATTCTTTAAAGCGAGAGTAAGGAAAAGAAGAAGAAAGAGGAGGAGGCGGCAGAAGAGAAGAAGAACCCCACTGCAAAGAAAATTGGAGTGGGGGAGGGGGTGTTGAGCAGACCAGAAATTTTAGCCAATTTTTCCAAGAAAAAATGGCTGGCAATGCATTACTGGGTATGACCGATTAAAGAAAGCGTCAGCCCAAAGGACGTACAGGAGTTGTTGCCAAGATGCCCAGCAGAATTATGCAAGGGCTCAGAGTGCAGCATTGTCAAGAGCAAAATGGGGGGTTGACAACAAGGTGTTTAACTGAAAGAACAGCTAGACCAGTCTTGCAGAGTCCTCACTTTCATATTTAGAATGACAGATCATCAGTTACCCACAGGGGAAAAAGTCTGGAAGACGGCTCTAGAAAGACATTAAACAGCCTGTCGGGGAGAATTGGGGCTGCCAGTGAGGGGCTGTGCTGCAGAGTGAGCCCCTGCCCAGGCAGGTATTCAGGAAGCCCTGGGACAAACCTTTGTCCTGAAGCAGGTGGTGACAGTGTCCCAGAGCTCCCCGTCAGCGTCTCTGCTCGGAGCTGAGACCTAGTGAGGCGCAAACCCGCGCTGTACCTGATGGCAGAGGAAGCCCCCCCAACCCCCCCGTCTGCTGCCCCAGACCTCCATCCTTGAACAGAAATGGTTGAAGCGAACCAAGAGCGTGGAAGACAAAAACCAAGAAAAAGAGAACAGTTGTGCCAGAGGCAGCAGAGGCATTTTAGAGAATAATAGAAAAACCAAAGTACAACAACTCTCTGGTTCATATTCTTAGACATATTTGAAATATTTCATTTATAAAATAAAAAGATGCTGCCGTAAAAAAGACCAAAAAAGTCTAGAGACCAGGAATAACGTGAAAAAAATATAGGTTGCCAGAGGATACCTAGGATGCAGTGTCCTTCATGTGAATTTTTAATTTAAAACATTAGATATTGTTTATGGATATAGACATATGTAGAAAATGAATCAAAAGAAGTGTGGGAAGGGTAAGTAAATGATTATCTCTGAGGCACCAGGAAGCGTAGGCGTAAGGGAGAAGGCTGGAGGCAGATTTGGCTGCAATTGTAACATTTTATCTTGTTAGAAAAAGAGAAAGATCTGAAGCAAATACAGAAAAAATATTATCTTTTAAACTTGGGTAGTTAGTATCTGTTAAAACATGAACATGGATGCCTATGTATTCTACATATCTTTATGTATGGTTGAAATATTTGTAATTAAAATTCAAAAATTAAAATGTTGAATTATAGAGCAAATTTGTACAATTGTGTAAGAAAGTCATGGTCCAAACAAAAATAAAATAAAATGTGGCCTGCCTTTTTAGAGTGATGCAGTATAAAAGAAGGAAAATCTGTTTGACTAGGCAGCCTGGGGTTATGTCAGTTGGACCGTTGGAGAAGGAGATAGAACCCCAGCACTCTAACTGTGCAGTAAGCAACATGTATGTAGCTATAATAATACTAATGTCATTTACTAGTTTCGGCTCTTAGAATCAACCTGTGGAAAAGCATAGAAGACTTCATTAAGGCTGGGCGTTGGAATGGGGTGAAGAGTAGGTAGAAGGATGATCGGGTGCCAAGCCTGTCTTACAGCCTGAAGAGCCCAGTGACGTTAAGCTGTAGGATAGTCATGCATTCGTCTGTTCACCGATGAGACAGTCTCTGCACCACCTCTAACGTTGCAGGCACCTGTTTCACGTGACCGACAATACACTGGTGGACAAAGCTGACAAACTCTCTGCTCCTATTGAACTTATGTTCCAGTTCAAGAGGCAGATAGTACCAAACAAAGTTTTAAAAGAATTAAAAATAATATAACTATCAAAAATTGCGAGGGGGAAGGGGAGGGAGATGAGTAGAAGTCTGAAGGCTTAGTCTTCATCGTTGATGGGAGGGGATCAATTTGTGATGACAGGACAGCACTGCCCAATGGTGGGAATTTCTCTATCTGTGGAAATGATGTTGGAAATATTCTCTGTCTGGGCCTGTGTTGTCCAGTATAGTAGCCATTCACTACAAGTAATTGTTGAGAACTTGAAATGTGGCTAATAGGACTGAAGAAGTGAAGTTCTATTTAATTTTAATTAATTTAGATTTAAATTGCAGCACATGGCCTGTAGCTGCTGTACTGGGCAGCACAGACTTAAAATGAAGGGATCAAGAGGTAGCAGCCTAAGCATATGTTTTAGAATTAAAGCTACAACCTGGTAAACGTGGGTGTTTGCAGGGGTGGGAAGTACTGAAAGGGAACATTTCACTGTGGGTCATCTTGCACTTTTTGATTTTCTACTACATGCATATATTCGGTTGATTAATATTTAAACTTTTGGGTCTTTGGGGGGAATAGAGTATCATCCTTTTAAAAATGAGAAAAAGCTAACGCTTGAAGTGTCAATTGCAGCGAATAACTAGGTAAGAATCAGCTCTAAACTTCAGACAATTCTGGTCAGCAGGGCGTCTTCATAAAGCGTTGTATTATTTGGTTGAGGTAGCTAACAAGGTAAGTAGTGATCAGTGAGGTTAACGGTTCTGGCTTCAGAGATACTAAACGCTGCAAATTCTGAAATACGGTCCTAGAATCACAGAGCTGTGAGAATTGGTACATACAGAAAACCACAGGTCTGTAAGTGTCCAGCGTGTCTCACTGAAGCCACGTGCAAGTATTTCTCATTATTAAACCGTCACCCAAGCCCAACTGGGATTTATTGTGCTCAAACCGATTTTGCATTTGAAGCTAATAAAATATTTGTAATTGCATTTCAATGTAATGACTTCTCGGGCATGGGTGTTTTCTGCTGCGCTCTACTGATGGGTCATGTAGCTAACTTACTGAGGTTTCTCCTTTTTATTTGGGGGCTGGGGGCCAATCCAGGGAACGTGGCAGCTGTTTAGCAAATCCTTGTTAAATTAAGAGTAGGGGAAGAAGGGCCGCGTTTTCTAGACATGGTACAGATGGGATTGGCTTCAACTTGTTTATAACCTGTTGCTAGTTTTAAGAACTTGTTTCAAAGATTTTTGAAAGGAAGGAGGTAAACGTTGGGATAGAGAGATGAGCAAGTTTTTCTCAGGAGGCAGTTGGAGTGAAACATTTAAAGTTTGTCAGCAGAACGCCACCTGTGGAAAGGTGTGTCACCGTTCAGTGACGAGTTCGAGGAGACTGAGCAGTTCAGTGAGCCCCATTCTTTTTTTTTTTTTTTAAAGATTTTATTTATTTATTTGACAGAGATAGAGACAGCCAGCGAGAGAGGGAACAAGCAGGGGGAGTGGGAGAGGAAGAAGCAGGCTCACCGCAGAGGAGCCTGATGTGGGGCTCGATCCCATAACGCCGGGATCACGCCCTGAGCTGAAGGCAGACGCTTAACCGCTGTGCCACCCAGGCGCCCCAGTGAGCCCCATTCTGAGTGGGAAAGAATAATTCTTTCTACTGCAATCTTAAAAAAAAAAAATCCACCGTAGTGTAGACGATAGCAAGCGCCAAGATCTACTATTAACAAACGGAACCACTTGCTCTGATATTTGAGACATAAATGGACATCTCCTGGATTTGCTGCCCATTATGCCAGTACCGTCAAGTGACGTCTGCAGATCAGTGTGGCCTGATGGTCGTCGGGTCACACGGAAGCAGGACTGCCAATAGCCCCACGCGGCTGCCGTGGCTGGGCTACGTGATTTATCCGCTGTCTGGAGATGAGGATTATTTGAGAGGAGAATCTATTTATTGAATACGAGACATTCCCGATAACAACCAGCTAATATCTAAAAAGTACAGTTTATATTTTAAGAAATAAAACGATAATACACTCCAATCTGAGCTCATCAAATAGAAACAAAGGGATGCATTGGGGGTGGGGTGAGCCAACTCTGTTTATCCAGGTTTTCGAATGACTGTTCTTTTAAAAAGTGGATGGAATGCATCCAAAACAAATAATGTTTTGTTAGATGAGAAGACCAAAAGGGAAATCCTAGAGAAAGGAGGATGGATGATCTTTCTTTAATGTCAAAACTGACATAAACACATCCCCCTCCCCCTTTTGCTCAAGATAATTTTCTCAACAAGACCCAGATTGCTTCAGTCTTGCCTATCACCCTTTGAAGCACTTTCCTTATTATTAGGAGTGGGGGCAGGGTTTCCTCTGAGGATTTTTGCAGCAGTGAAGAGTTCCTCCTTTAAATACTTTCACATGATGAGGGAATTCCGCTTTCAAAGTGCTGTCATCTTTGGGGCTTCTCTGCCATGAGACAATTTATTCTTGGTTGAAGGTCCTTCTTAGTTTGATTGTCAATAAGGACTTGGTTTTCTGATGGATTCTCCTTCAACGTTTTCTGGGAGACCTAGAGAAAGAATTCAATGTTTTCCTGTGTTAACCTTATTGAAGTTGGCCATGATTCTCTTTTGAAATGTGTTCCATCACACGGGGTTACTTATAGTCGTCAACACGGTTGCCCTAGTCAGTCTCCATTAATTAAGCTTTGGGTGAGATATCAAATATTCCACCTTGAAAACTGCATTTGTTCTACTGCACAGGGAGACACTGTGAATTTTGGGGAGTTTTGATGACTTTTTTTGTTTGGTTGGTTTTTTAGTGTCTCTTCTGATATTTAACCAGCACCATGGGAAACAACCAATAAATTATTCAAGTGTCAGCAGTTTTCCCAGAAACATTGAAATCTTTTGAGAACCCTGACTCCATGTCACTGCACTCATCCTTATCTACTCTTCAATATAGTCTTCTGGAAAATTCTATAAATATTTAATTCATGGAGACAAAATGTATAGCTGTATAGTTTAATAGCTCATTTGAAAGTAGTTCTCTTCTGTCCCCCAAATTTTTAATAGGCAATGCTTCACAATTGCTAGGAAAGAATTAGAACGAAGAAACCCCAAAGAGAATTGAGGTTTCCTCAATATTATTACCTGAGGTGAGCTTCTAAGTATTTGTGGCTATTTTAGATAAATGAATAAAAAATTATCCATGCCCCAAAGTCGATTACATTGTTTATGTCATTACTCTTGGGCTTCCTCTTCCAACAGTGTGGTTGTTAGTGAGAGAATCAGTATGGTTTAGGATACATTCATTCTTTGCTTCCACTCAGAAGCTCCTAAGTGCAACGGTGTAACCACCAACCAATCCAGACCCGGCACTAAACATACTTCTTAAAACCTGCAGTCTCCTTCCTGTTACAGTATTGAAATGAATGATGTCTTGGCCTCACATTGAGGAAGAAGGTGGAGTGTGAGGAGAGAACCCTAGACTTAAAGTCAGAATTCACGCATTCTAGCTTTGCTGCTGCCACTGACTGCCAGTGTAATATTGGCACATACCATATCCTTCTGCTCCCTCTTCTCCTCCCCACAGAATTCCTGCAAGGTTAGTGACCTAGAGGATCTTCAAGGATTTACCATCCGGAGTAAATAGTAAGCTTACTCTACCTATCAAGAGAGGCTTCGTTATGGTGTTGGAGCAAGTTGGGTACTCCAGTGAAAGAATAGCATCGCTACTTTCTTAATCTAGTCTGTAAAAAAGCAACATGATTACATTTTCTGTCTCCAGTGGGACTCTGTGACATAACGTAAATATCCATCCCGTCTTCTTGTTTATGCTGACTCTGCCTTCGAAGTGCTCATAAGCTAGTCAGAGAGGAAAGCCTGAAAACAAATAAATCAAAAATCCAGTATGATAAGTAGAACAAGATGAGTGTATATAACATGAAGAAGGAGCATGGGAGGGGGATATATATATATATATATATATATATATATATATATATATATATTTTATATACATTTCTCCATACCTATTTTAAATTCTAGAAATAGGAAAATGTATATGTGTTGGAGGGAAGCTTTATGGTAAATTAAAAAAATAAATCCTAACGCTTACCTGTTTACTACTGAATCAAATAAGTCCCTCCATATTAGTTGCCATAACCAGCAAGCGAATGAGTTATAACATGGAGATTTAAATATAGAATGTTCTCTTTCTTTTCATAGCTAAATTATTTTTCAACGTCTTCAAACATCACCTTCAACCCTCTCTTTTCTAGCCATTGGCACTACTGCCATTGAACAAAGAAGAATACCTAAATGTGCCAAGTAGTCATCATAAACCAATAATTATAGCCTAGAATATGTTTACATTGTCTTTAGAATTTAGAAAACAGGGAAAGACAAGTTTTCTTAAGAGTACTGGTGTGTCTTGGCGTGACTGTTTTTTGAGGAATGTTATCTTATATCTAGAAAGTTAAGGTTTTCCTGGTGATTTGCAGCAATCTTGAACTCAAATCAAGGAATTGGAGAGTGTTTCAGCTCTGGGTGTTGAATCCAGCACCAACTGCGAAAGCTATACTGTTGCATAGTGGGGGATGGGAGGTTTGGGGGAGTTTCTTATAAAAACTTGGCCTGAGCTAATTTGTTTTGTTTGAAACTGGAAATCATATTGTTGAAGTCTGCATTCTGTTTTCTTTCAGTTGGTGTATTAACATAAAGCACCATGTTTTTAAAGGGCCTCCTCCTTTCTACAGGAATAAATTTGGCTTCTGAAAGAAAAAAAAATTGTACCAGCAGTTCGGCAACATCACACCTCTTCCATCATTTTGGGCTTCAGCTCAGTAACTCCCAACAAATTTTCTGAAAACATGTAAAAACATGCCTAGAAGTACTGAACATAAAACCTGACTGTACACTCATAAACATTTGTACAATCGCATGGTCCTTATCGTTGAGTTTCTTAAAGCTGTGTGTTCATATGTAAAAAATCATTCAAATAAATGAAAATTGGAACAAGATGCTATTTGAGAGAAGGTGCTCCCTAGAGATGCCTGAAGAACACTGGCCTATGACTTCCTTCTAGGAAGTGAGCTATCTACTATAAAGTAGATAGAAGCTGCTTTCCAGATAGCCCTGTCCTGAGAAATTATTAGATTAAGATGGAAACTATGGAATATTCATTTTTTAATATTTTAACCATACAAACTAAGTACGGAAAAAGCATGCTTCCTAAAGGGGCATGGAAAGTTGAAAAGTTAACAGCCAGAAAAATTGTAATGAATAAATCCTTTAAAAAATAAATAAATCTTTATAAAAGGGGGGGCACCCAAGCGGCTCAGTTGGTTGAGTGTCCGACTATTGGTTTTGGCTCAGGTCATGATCTCGGGGTCCTGGGATCAAGCCCTGTGTCAGGCTCCGTGCTCAACAGGGAATCTGTTTGAGGATTTCTGTCTCTCTCCTCTGCCCCTCCCCCTGCTCGCCCTCTCTCTCTCTCTCAAATAAATAAATCTTAAAAAAAATCCACAATCGGATTGTGTTTTGGAGAATGTCACACTGTTAAGACTCATAGTGAGTGCCCAGTGACTCTGAAGATAAGAGACAAGACCACATGGCAAGAGAGAGCTTTATAAATCCAGGGGTGCCCTAGAAAACTCCTGGATGGTCTAAGAATGCTTCTTGAAACATAAACTCCCAATGCAACTGTGATCTGAATGTGAGGAGAAAGTTATTCTTAAAAAAGAGTGGCACTCTTAGGAAATATATTATCCTTCAGCTTTTGACCTTTTTTTTTTCTCAGGTTGAAGAAGTCAAGCATGATTCATATACTAAAGATTTTCATTCTCTGCTTAGTAGTTCCTCAGAATTGTAATCTAACCCAAGGCTGTCTCTCTCTCCTGTCTGTTTTGTTCTGGTGCTGCTCTGCCCCAGGCTGGCCTTCATTCCACGATGTGATCAGTTCTGATGCAATCACGTTTACTGACGACTTTTCCTACGGGATGCACAGGGTGGAAACGAGCTGCTCTCAGGTCAGTTAACCCCACCCAAAACCCCACTATGCTGCTCCCTCTGCATTGCAAACACTTTCGGGACTCCTGGTTGTGCTAAATATAGCAACTAAAGCCAAGTGACTGATCACCAAAGGGGCAGATGAGTGCAGTGAAGTCTCTATAAAGTAACGATATCTCAGTCTTCAGGTGTTCAGCAAGTCCAATTGAATGCCAGTCATCGGCTTCAACACTATTAAAAAAAAAAAAGAATGGTAGGAAGAATCATCTTCAGTTGATTGAATATAGCAGGGAATGGGCCATTCTTTGGGCATATGAAGATTTCGTTATGTGGCTTTGTATAATCTGATGTCTAGAGAATACCCCTCTTCCTGCAGTTCTGCAAACCTGTTGTTCCGCTGTAATGACCCCAGCATAGGTGGGCAAGACCCCAGAGACAGCTTTCCCTGGGTGGGTGTGAGGCGGGAGGTGGGAGAATGGGCAGTGGGAAGAGGAGGTTCAGTGGTAGGCTGTATGAGCTCAGAGTGAGCCTACGTGATGAGGTAATGCCTTCTCTTCTTCTCCTAGTATATGGACAGATCTTCGTTTCCAAGGATGCTCCAATTAGTTCCTATCACTCTGCTCTCACCAAAGTAGAGCTGGCTCTATGGGAGAAAATGAGCACGTGTTGAGGAGGCAAAGATAGTTAATTTGTCATGTGGGACTTGAACTTATGGGTCTTTTGTATTTAAACTCAGAGACATAGCCAGACCCTTCTGTACACAGAACTGAGAGCAACTGCACATTCCATTCTAGAGTAGGTAGTCCTGTTCTAATCTGCTTTACGTAAGTGCAGTGTAAAGTCCGAGTTGTGTGGCCCTGAAATTCATTGATAGGACAGAGTAGTTTGTTGGGGGATGTCTGTTGCACATATCAGAGGTAAAGGGGGCGCCATCAGGCAGCTGAAATAGCAAAGTGACTGCCACGTGGGCCTCCCTCAACATTCTTCTACTTGCCCTTTAACCCCCTTCATCAGGCACGAGAGTTTTAGGGAGTAGGTGGCATATTTACTACCAAGTAGGGAGGGAGATTGGTTAGAACCTAACCATCTGATGAATTTGTGTTTTCTTTTTCTTTTTTTTAAATAAAGCTGGCGGAGTTTTCTGTCCTCTAAGCCTGAGCACTTCTCTCTCCCTTGAAAAGCAGACTTTGTATTTTATCTAGGTCATATTTTCAGTCCACTCTTGTTGCTCAGATATGAATTTCTTTCTTTCTTTCTTTTTTTTTAAAAGATTTTATTTATTTATTTGACAGAGACAGACAGCGAGAGAGGAAACACAAGCAGGGGGAGTGGGAGAGGAAGAAGCAGGCTCCCAGCAGAGGAGCCTGATGTGGGGCTCTATCCCAGAACACCCGGATCACGCCCTGAGCCAAAGGCAGACGCTTAGCGACTGTGCCACCTAGGCGCCCCCTCAGATGTGAATTTCTGAGCAAGATAGTGGAAATCTCTGATCCTGGATCTCACCCCCAGAGATTCTCGTTTAGTTGGCCTGTGTGAGGCCTCAACGCCAGCAGTTTTTAAAAGCTGCCCTGGTTAATGCTCACAATAACCTTGTGAGCTAGAAATTGTCGTTTTTCTTAATTTTTTAGTTGAGAAAACTGAGACACAATAAGGACAATTACACTTGTGTAAATCTACATCGATTTAAGCGGCAGAGCTGAGACTCCAACTTGGGCACTGAGCTCCAGAGCCCTAGGGTGCTTAGATAGACAGACAAATGGACCATCAAGAGTCACGTTAAAACAAAGAATCCTATGATCTCCAGCAGTCGATTTAATTCATGTTTGAATTCAATTGAATTTTAATTGATATTTTTATAACTGCCACAAAAACTAATTATGAAAAATATTCGACAAAAAAGTAACTGGGTAGGATGGAACATAGTAATATGTAATTTAGGTACGTAGTACTTAATAAACCTCTTTTAAGACTAACAGTTTCTTTTTGTTTTAACAGCCTTAGGGCTGTTATATGACTGCTACCCTCCTTTTTGTTCAGAACCCCCTTTCAAACATGAGTCCCATGAGAACCAAATAAAAAAGGCACAGAAAAAGTGAGGCAGAAGGTAATCGCTTCCCTTAATGCCCTATTCTCTAATGTCTCTGTGACTAATGCTTAAAACTCACAACATAAACTTGGTCCTTTCTCCGTGCCAACCAGAGATAATATTAGTAGTAGTCAAAAAAAGACCATCACGAAGATGAAGGTATTCTACAGTGACCAAAGAGAAATGAAACCTACAAGTTGCCCAAATCGGGCCACATTAATAAAAGATGTTAAGCTAAACCAGGCGCAGCTCTCAGCCCTTCGCTCAAAGGCCTCGGTGACTGTTAACTATACTTTGGGTCCTTTCTGAATGGTTGCGTAAAGAACTAACACTGACCTATCCCTTCTGGCTTCTTTCCCCACCACCTTTATTTCTTATTTGAAAGCATGTAACTCTTTCTTAAATAAAAGTCTTAAATTTAAAGAGAAGAGGGAGGGAAATTTGTTCTATTAAGGCATATGTAAAAATACATGCTCTATAGTAAGTTTCATGGGGAAAATAATCAGGTTCCAGCACTAGAGAAAGATGCGTTTGCTGGAGTCTTCTCCCTGTGGGCAGAGGGGGGGGGGCGTCTGCCTTGCGAGAGTGGTTAATACCTCACCAAAGC
>NC_048232.1:40927810-40958338 GCF_002007445.2 Ailuropoda melanoleuca
CTAAACTGGTGACTTCACAGTCATTTCCTTGGCAAAAGATTAATATCACAAGCACAGAGGAAAAGAGCCCTACTTACACACAAGTGTCTTCAATAACGGTGGGAGAAAACAGGATACTACTGGCAAAGTAAATTGCTTTTCTTCTTAAACTCTTTTCTCCTTCTCATCCTGCCCCATGTGCCCAAGTGTAAAAGCCCCTGCTTTGAAACTGCTTCATCTTGTAGATCAAACACTTAAGAGAAAATGACAATAATAAAGCCCAAAACATCCTAGAAATAGCTGGGAGAAAACCCTCTAGGACAGTTGGAAATACATCAGTGTGGAAATATGTAACTGTGTTGAATGCACTATTTGTGTTTCTTATGCACACGATTGAGAATTGCAGTCAGATTTTAAGGAATTATGTTAAATTTGATGTTCAATCACTTTTTGGGGGAGGGGGGCGTCTTTTCCTTTGGTTCTTTGCAGGTTCCTCCGTTGCCAACTTTTCTGAGGGGGTGGCTTAGGTGATAAAGGCTTCCTCTGGGAACTTTAAAATTTTCTTTTGAACAATTAGCTCAGGCTTTTTTCAGAATGAGAGCTTAAATATTCAGTTGTAGTTTTTTATCTTACCTATACAATAA
The DNA here is from genome assembly GCF_002007445.2 of Ailuropoda melanoleuca. Lineage (NCBI taxonomy): Eukaryota > Metazoa > Chordata > Mammalia > Carnivora > Ursidae > Ailuropoda > Ailuropoda melanoleuca. The sequence goes on from NC_048232.1 coordinate 40,928,434, forward strand.
ATGCGTAACCATTTTAAAACAACTTTCAAAATGCACACTAAAGATTTTACCCTGAAATAAATCATTAACAGCAGGTTTCAGAGATTTCTTCATCGGGCAGCCAGTTTGTTTCAGTTACAACCAGGTGTGCTGAGATCCCAACACATTGCCAGTTGGCTGGGGCCGGGGAGGCAGAGCTCGCAGGCGGCTGAAGAAATAATGCATCACTGACAACTTCCATTCATCATCCCAGCCTTCGGCCAGGGGTAGAAGCTGGAAGGAATGGGCTCCATGTGCGTTCCCCTCAGGGAGGAACCTTCAGGGCCTGTGCACTTTTCAAAGAAACCGGGTAATAGTCTTTTATGGGAGACTGGGTGTCCCTGGGAGGAAGCAGAAATGGCGCTGCGTGGTTAGGCTTCCTGCAGACAAATGGCTTTGCAGCTTTGCAGGCATTGGAGTGGGCATGGATGTGGTGGCGCAGATATAAATGAACAGCTGGCTACGAAAATGGTGCTCCTCCCTCAGTTATCGGAGCCTGGTGTGATTCTTCCAGAACACCTTGTGCAAGCATGATGAAGCTATCCCTATCATTTGTAGGGGACTCGCACCTCTTCTGAGGATTTCCCTACCTCATCCCAGCCCATAGGGTTGTTTGCCAACAATGTTGGTTGCCTCTTTCTAACTGTAAATTCTCTTCCTCGTCCCCCTCCCTTTTCCTTTCAGATTAGGGACATCTAGAATCTGTGTTTTTCTTTCCGTGTAAGCAAAACAGCAGTTCCAGATTTCGCAAATGAAACTACAGCCCAATAACCAACTTGGTTCAACAGATTACATTACTCTCTGTTGGATTTGTTCAAGATGAGTTGGGAAATGAAAACCGTATAAATACTCCTAAATAGCTTCAAGTATATCCTTACTGTGTTTTATTTTTGGAGTAAGGTAAACAGAACCATTTTCTAAATATGCCCAAGAGATGATTAATAAAAGTAATTGTCACTTATTTTGTCCAGATAACTGTATTCTCTCATTAAAACATAAAACCAGAAAACCTATCCGAGGCTTTTATGTGAAAAGCCCACCACTCAGATGCCAGGTGATCAAAGTGGCGGAGCTGCACATGAGATGGATAATTGTGCGTGCACACTGGTCACCGAGAGCCCTGGTTCCTGTTGGCCTGCACGCTGACTGCTTCGGCAGGCAGAAACAGGTGTTTTCCTGTGTCCAGTGGGTAAGCATATGTATTTTTACTGGTGCATCTTAGCTGCCGATGCCTGAAAATTTGGCCTCAATTGTTTATAGAAAGGAAAAGCAATCTGAGCTGTCAGCCTTGATATTACCTAAACCTGCATAGAATGTGGTAAAATAGTGCAAGATTTGTTTTTTAGGCCTGTTTCATATTTTCCAGGCAATAGATCAAATCAGTTCAGGGTTCACTTTTAGTTCTTTAATAAGCTGACACAGTATGTTGCCAGTAAAATAAGAATGCACTTTTAACATGGAAGTGCCATATAGTCAGAGTTGCTATTTGTGCTATTTATTAATAACTAGAGGACCCCGGGGACTTGAGTGTAGCACTGAGGATAGGGAAACTGAGATTCTAGTTCTTTCCCTTGTAATGAGCATGGTCCTTCACTTCTCTCTCGTCATCTCCATTTGGTTCATTAGCCCAATTCCCATGTCAGTTCCTACTCTCTTTCCCTATAATTTCTAAGGGTTTTGTACACCAAGCAAGCATGGTGAGAGGAATTAATAAATCATCTATAGTCCTTTTCTCTCATGTTCTTCCCTAAATCTTGACTCTTCCATCTGCTCAATACGCTCCTCTGATACCCACTCCTTCACTTCCTTTGGCTTCTTATTCCAGAGTCACCCCAGGAGATTAGCCCCTCATCATCCTACCTGCAATATCAGCCCCCAACCCTGACACTTTGTATCACTTCCTCTTTTTTCCCCTCTCCTTAGCATTTATTCCTACCTATCATCCTAGACAGTCGACTTACTTCTTTGTGTATTTAGTCTGTCTCTCCCGCTACAATGGCAGCTCTGTGAGTCCAGGGCTTGTTGCCTGTGTCTCCAGAGTCTGAGACAGTGCCTGGCGTGCATCAGGTGCTCCATAAATATTTGTTACATGAATGAATGGAAATTATTTGCCCCAGGCTTTGGTTTCTCTGTGACATGACAGATGATGTGTTTTCACAGCCTGTTTGAATATGATGCAACAATGTCTCCATAGCCCTCACGCCTGTCCCTGCTCAGAAAGGGTGCAAGATGGCTAAGTATGACATACACGGTTGTCACCTGGAGTCATTCCTAGCGTTGGGGTAGTCAGTGCAGGGCTTTATGCACTGAGCCAGCCTTTCTGGAGAAACTCTCTGGGCTGGATTTCTTTTGAACACCGTCATAGCCAAGCATCCCTCCTTCTGCTTCTGCCTGGATTCTGGGCCTCTTCTCCTTCCCGAGTGTTTGGATAGGCAGGAGCTCGGATCTGAGCTTATTCCTTCCCCATGGAATGCAGCTCACTTGGGTAGACACGCCCGCGGCGCTCCACCTACTGGACGCCAGAACCGAAGGACGGTGCGGGCCAGGGGCAGTTCCCCGCCACACTAGCAGCCCTGGTGACCGTGACATCCGTCTGTTGAGCCCGGCCATCGCCTTGCCGGGCTCCCGGAACATCCAGGGCTTGTCTGATGTTAAGTTTTACTGCCCATGAAAGCAAACATCACCTCCGTCATGGCCAGTTTAAACAGTATCTTTTACGGTGGACTTCTGCATATCTGAAACCCACCCATCCAAAGCCGAAAGGAATGCCAGGGGGGAGAGATTTTATTCTGCCGTGTTTCTTACAAGGGGGGATCAAGGGTCAACTCAATTCATAAAATTACTGCAGACATTTTTCAGCTGGCTGGGAGACTTCATAGATCAAAACACACAGTGGCTCCGCACTGATTTCTGATATGCACAGTTCTCGTGCTTTTTATTCTCAGCATGTGGTGCGGAGCCTGCCAGAAGCCATCTCCGCCGCTATTGACAGGCGGATTAGAAATCGCCCGTGATGGTTTCCATCGCGTCTCTACAGGCCGGTCATCCATTTAAACTGCGGACCGTGAGTTCCGCTCAAAGCCTGCTTTGTACGCGCTCCTTACGTGTTCGCTCTTCTCTTTCAGTGCGGAGCTCACCTCGGGCACATTTTCGACGACGGGCCCCGTCCCACCGGCAAGAGATACTGCATAAATTCGGCGTCGCTGTCGTTCAGCCCCGCGGGCGGCCCGGGCGCCGAGGGTGGCCCAGCCCCGGGCGGCAGAGCCGAGCTGTAGGCCGCGGAGCGCGGCGGGGCAAGTGTGCTTAACGCGCAGCTTGTTAAAAAAAAAATACTCAGAATTGTCTATCTTAGATATATTTTTTCAGAACAATCGAAGGGCAGTTTTGTGCTATAGGCTATTTTTCTTCTTCGCTCAGCCAGAGGCCCCGGGCGGCGGTGGATGTGGCTATCGCCAGGGTCGGACCGTTGGTAACCTCAGCGGGCGGACAGCCGCCGTGTGCTGAGCCTCTCTCCCAAGCCACCTGAGTACCGTTTGGCATTATTTTCTTTGAGCACATAGCTTCTTTCTGAGATTTCTCTACCCACCCCACCCCCCCCGCCGTGCTTAAGAGGCAGAGGGTGCCCGGTGTGGGCGCCGGAGAGAGCAGGGCACCGAGCGCAGGGCAGAAGGCCGGCGAGACACATGGCCCCGAGGCATTGGTGCAGGCCTCCCTGACACCGGGCGGCCGGACGCCTTAGGAGACCGCTCAGCTCTGTGGAAAGTTTGAGCTAAGGTCGTTTGTTCTCACTAAAAGGGTGTGAAGGTCTAAAGTCTTTCCTTATGTTAAATTGTTGCCAGATCTGGGGGGGGGGGGCGCGGTTACACCGAGTGTTGTGGTGAAGTAAACATTACCTCACGGTTAGGCCTTTATTTTATTTTATTTTCCATTGAAAACATTGGAATGTAAGGCAACTGTAAAACGCTGAGTCCCGTTTTGTCCAAAGTCCACAAAGAAGAACACCTGCCGTGGCCTTTCAGAAGTCCGTCCCTCCACACCTAGTATCAGCTGCAGCTGGGAGGGTGCTTCGGTACATCCCACTGTGGAAAAGAGAGCATCGGGGACAACGCACCTCAGCGAGGCGGCAGAAGGAAGAGAGAGCGGAGAGGACCAAGGAGGAAGTCCCGGGTATTCGAATACCCAGGGCTGAGCAGAGAAGCCGACGAGATACTCCGCAGACAGAGCCCGAAGCTGGGGATCTTGTGCACAGAGGTCCGGGTGACCTCTGGAAGGATGCTGGGGGTTAAAATAGAAAGAACTAGGAGCTCAATCCCACCCTGCTGTGTGACGAGGGACGAGCCATTTAGCCTCTCCATGCCTACTCTTCTTCTGTATGAATCGGGACTTAACATGATCTGTAAAACAACTGACACTCTCAGGGCAAAATTACTATATTGCTGTGCAATTAAGATCGGCGTCGTAAAATTAAACTGATCTGGTTCTAATTGCCTCAAAGGCTGAAGCCCAAGCATTTGAAATGGAAAGAAGCAGAGAGAAGGTTGACTTAACTGATTGGTATGGAAACAGTTGGGCCAAGAGCCAGAAATTTTTCTTTGTAGCAATATGGCTGGTTTTGCTCTGCGAAGCTCTGCTCCGTTGCTGTGTAACATTTGGCTGGGCGGGATGGATGTCATTGTGCGCGGTCAGGTTTCGACATGTAGGAACAGCGGCTCTTCAAGAGGGTGTTGCCAGAGCCGGGTTTGAGGGTGCTGTGTTTGTGGCCTCAAATGCTAATCCTGAAATGTAGTTTTTAAAAAATATTACTTTTGTAAATCTTTGAAAGCTTATGAAAACTGACATCTTTCCTTGTAAGCATCAAGACAAAAATAAGAAAGAGGGACACTTGACCGTTTTACTATGGGAAACAATGAGAAGTTAAAATGAAAGGTGACAAATCAAAGTGGCAGTGTGGTCATGTCCACATTCTTCCACATGTCTACACCAGCTTCCTGGTGAGGCCCTGCCTGAGATTCTGGTGACGACTTTGTCACGCATGCTCTAGCTTCACGATGCCCGGTAGGTCATGCTTCTCCTTCCTTGGCTCCCAGCGGTTTCACCTCAGGCCCTGCGGTCCCTCTGGAATTGAGATGTAACATATAAGACCATGGAACCCTCAGCACCCAGCCCATCCTAGCAGCCCGTACCGACCTCACACAGGGTGCCCCATCATTTCTCAGAGACCCAAGGATCCCCTGTGGGGTCAGCTAAGGAAAGGGGTCTCCTGGGACTTCCCTGCCACACGGGCCATCCGTCCTTTGGGCCACACAGCACTTCTCATGTTGCTCCAGCTACGTATAGGACCCTGCCCCGGGGTCTGCTGGTCACGAGCCCCTGTGTCGGGGTAGACAAGGAAGAGAAAGGAGGGCCTTCTCCCCTCTCCCCGGAGATTCTGAACTCTCATTTTTATTATCGGGCTTAACATTTCCCTCAAAAAACTCCTTTTCTAATCCTTTATCTTTGTTTCAAGGAAAGCCAGTTTTTCTCCTACTACATTCTCCAGCATCAACTTTAAGAAAAATGTAACATCCATTGAAAAAAAAAACAAAAAACAAAAAAACGTGGGGTATATGCATGTGGTTTAATTCCAGATTGCTTTTGAGTTTAAGTGGTATCAACTTTCAGTGTATTTCTGTCTTATGTTAAAGAAATATATTACTAAAACGTTGGTGAGCAATAATGTCAGCTGTCGAGCCCTAGATTTATTTTTGCAGGATATGGAGCGCAATGAACTGCGTCAATATGGCAAGGTGTATGTGATCTGTGGGAGTTGTGCCATTTAACATAGGAAATGCACAGGACTCTCCCCCTCTGCACTCAGCCCTTACTGTACTGTTAGGAGATGCAGGCTTTTGCTGGTGTGTAAAAAGGACATCCATATAGTCATGCAGAATGGATCTGAAGAAAGCAGCAGAATATATTGTATTAGAGAACATTTCTGTATGTTTAAACTCTTCACTTCTTAAATGCGTTTAAATACTTACTGCAAATGACATAGCAATTTAAAAGGCTCTCCATGTTAATTGAATTGAAATGCCTTGCTTCAAATGTGGAATATTATGAAAGGGATTATCATTTGTTCTGAGGTCAGATATTTTTGTCTTAGAGAGCTTTGTAATAATTTTTCTCCAAACAATTCAAGACTTTTGAAAAACGTCATGAGATTTTCATTAAAAGAACCCTTTTCCTATGTTTATTGTATACAGAAATTATGCAATAAAATTTCTTTATAAAAATGTTTTCTTCTCTGATTCCTGAATTCTTCTATTATTTTTAGCACAGGTACATGGACCATTGGAGTTTGCCACAGACGGCCCTGTTGGCCTCCTCCCAGCTGATACGTGTGTAGTTTGCAGAGAGGACCTTTTATCTGATGTGGGCTTTGCACAGAATGGCTCTCATCATAAGGTCGAGTCCGACTCTCCATTCCCCAGGCCCCAGGCAAGGCCTCCAGGGATCTGAAAGATTGAGGAAAGGGCAACATTTGCAGAATTACTCAGCCTTCACTTCAGCACTGTCTTCAGCTTGTGTATGTTTTGGGGGTTCAAATACGGACTTTGGGGAGCTCCAGCATGATCACTCCGTGGATAAAAATGTAGGAATGATACCGTCGGCTTCTGTTAAATAATTTGCCGTGAAACTTGTACTTTTGTCAGGGATTGGTGGAAATATGTGAGGTGTTCCTGCTGCTCGCAGACGAACTCACCTTCAAGAGTCATCTGTACAAAAGAGTTACACTGCAGGATTATTTGTTGTTGAAATCTTTCATTTCAGAGTTTTGGTTTGTTTTGTTGACTTGTTTCTTTTGTGGAGGAAAAGTGAGGTGGCGAGGTGGTGAAGACTTTGCTTTTCAGCCAATTCTTTAAGTCCTAGCCCTGGGATCCTGGAATCCACAGGCCAGCAATGTCACATAGTGTACCTTGGACTTAGACCACAGCATCAGGAGCGCCTGGGAACTTGCTACAAATACACATTCTCGGGCCCCCTCCCAGACTCACTGCAATGGAAATTCTGGGGTGGAGCCTTAGCCATTTGTGTTTTAGCAAGCCCTCCATGGGATTATGGTACTTGTGCTAGTTTGAGAACCATTGCCTCGGAACTTTTAGTGAGAGAAAGCCAATTAGTACGAATTTTTAAAGCATTTCTTTATGACTCAAAAATGCCTTGTTTTGTCGTCGGTGGTTGTCTTTCTACAGAGATGGGTCGGACGGTTTTCCCCAGGTTTCATGCCTCTCCAGCTGTTCCTGTCCTTCGCTGCCCATGCGTCTGGTTGTGGAGCGCCGGCCTGTCCTCACCAACCAGCACCACCTCCACTCCGGTTTACCTTTCTGGGCTGAACCCGGGCCGCTCACCCATGCCTCTCTAGGACTGCAGGATCTCTGTGGCCAGGCTCAGCTCAGCAAATCCAAGAACTAGAGAAGAGGTCTCCATGCAGAAACTGACATGTGCCCTTTCCCCCGTGTCTTTGTACCTGTAACTTCCATCATCATCACCATGGGTTTTTTTTTAACCATCAAGAGATTTTTTTACAAAGGGGCCCTGTATTTGAATTGTGGCATTATTTTGTCAGAAAACTGCTGTCATTACCCGGATCTTAACAATGAAATGAATTCTAAGTGATGCTGCCATACAAGAAAGGTTGAATTAAAACTTGTCCTTGGGGGCAGGTTTACAAGAACCTGTACTGACTTCTGATTAAAGTTTATTGTGCATTACAGAAATGATAGAAGTATTACCATTTTGAAGTGGGACCAGAAAAAGTGCCATATGCCACGGAAGAATATTCTAGCAATCCACTTCCCACCCACTTGCTCCCAGAGGCTGGCCTCGTCCTGGACTAACCTGGGAAAGGATTGGCCAGACAATGACCAGAGGTTCTAGACCAAGCAGCTCCTGAGAGTCTCCCAGGTGAGTCTCGCGCTTTCACAGAACCATCACAGGTGAAGGCCAGAGCGACCCGAGATCTGGGAATGAAATCAGATCCTCAGGGCCACATGGGACTTTCCCAGTTTTCAGGCTGGCTGTAGAACCCACTAACTTGTTGGATTACAGGTGCTGGGACCCTCATTCTTACCTCAAGCTTATTTCCCTCCCTGCAGTATCCATTACCGCCACTCACAGCAGATGAACTCCCATGTTATCATCCAGGCTGGCCCGGAACCCGACAGATTTTCAGGAACGAGCAGTAGGGAAGTCCTCTAGTAGTGACCGAGTGCTTACTGCAGCATTGTACCGACTGGGTGAAGGCGTAGAAAGCTGCAGAAATAACTAGAAAGCAAAGTAAGGCAGAGCGTCTGTATTAGCACAGGAGATGGTTGTTACGAGTTAAAGCGTGGTTGCCGGAAGCTTTCTTCCCAAGTCCTCAGCCTCGTCATGGGCTTTCTTTTTCCCTTGATGATGTTGTGTGGTAAGTCATCTCTGTGAGTCAGGCACTTGATCTGTTTTCTTTAATGTGAGGTCGGTAGTCTTATCCCCATTTTGCAGATGGTGGAACTGAAGCTCAGAACCATGAACCCGAGTTCCACAGCTAGAACATGGCCAGATTGAAATCCAAGTCCATTCAAAGGCTTCCTTCTTGGCACTGCCCTGCCTCCCAAGTAGGAGACTGCCTACTGGGCTACAGTTCAGCAGTAAGTTTTACACAGGCAGAAAAACGTGGTTTATATCATTTATTTCGAATTAATTGCAATTTGTCCTTCCAAAATATAATCTGCAGTATGAATGCCTGATTTCAGACAGGGCTTAATTAATCATCGCACACCTTGATTTTTTTTTATCCTTCAGTGATGGAGAATTTAATTTTTTTCCCTAAGGGCTAACATTAATATTCCTAATGATTTCTAACTACCGCATAGTCACACACACACACACACACATACACAATAAGCCACATTCTGGATCCAAATTTTTAAAAAAGGAAGAAGAGAGGTGATTCTGAAGAAGCACTTGATGAAAATACCCCATTTCTGGCACAGTGGATCCAGTAACCTCTCATCTAGGAAGATATAGAGCCCTAGGGTTGGCAACGGGGCGTCCTTACCGATGTCGCTAAGCCACTGAGATTCTGCAATCAGAGACTGAAGACGGGGGAACAGATTCCTGAGGGCTCTCACCACACCCAGAGTGGCTCTGCAGGGCGTACGAGGGACCTGGCCCAGGAACTGACGGAATAAAGAGGTTTTATCTGTTTGATTACAGTTCGTGACAGATTGATAACTGCAAAGGCATTCGAACTTGGTGTCGTCCCCCCTTCTCTTGCACACTACAGCTTGGAAGGCCAGCCAGGCATCTGGTGTCTGTTAGACGGCTGTGCTGCGTCACCCTCATGATTGTCGGGGAACATCTCCTGGCATTCACGCGACTGGAGGGAAGACCACGGGGCATGAAATGGCCTCATTCAGTTTACATCTTCATTACTGCGCTTCCCACATACCTGCTTACATCTGGAGAAAATCTCCAGGTAAACCTCTTGGGCTCTTTTTCTAAAGAGAAACTGTAATTATTAGGGTTATACCCAAATTCAGCTTAGAATAGGTATGTGGCTGAACTTCAGCCAAAATCGTGTGCCGGTCTAAAAGAAATTTTCTTTCTTTTCTTCTTCTTCTTTTTTTTACATTCAATTACATAGGAGGGGCCTTTTCCCCACACATGGCCCGTGGGGCTTCTGGTTCTCTACACCCAAAGCTTCTATGTATGCCCTTAGGGAAAAGGCAAGGAGACTTGAGGGAAAAAAGTTAAAGGTGTCCTCAAATCTCTGAGGGACTTCTTCCTTAGGACGAAGTCCCAGAATTCTAATCTGTATTACAGGTCATGTCAACTTTTACAAATGCCAAGTCTTCTCCCCACTGGGTACTATCACAAACTTTGCCAAGTAAGAACATCAAAACATTTTTTTCTACTTCTCCTGTTTCCTGCTTATCTCACTTGGGTCAGGGTTCGTCCACTCAACGCACATTTATTGAGCCCTTCATGGGCGAGGCCCGGGACCCCACAAACGGAGTAAGACTGGGTGCCTGCAGGTGGTTGGGAAAACAGACACGCAGCTAATGGCACGGAGGGTGCGTAGCGCACACGTTAGTGTGGACAAAGCATGACGAGAGCTCGGCTGGGAGAAGGATGAACTTTGCCACAGGAAACGGGGTAGCAGAGAGGGCGGCAGAGTCAGGGAAGGCTTCGTTTAGAGATGAGACGTAGCACGTGTTTTGAGGAGTCTGTGGCATTTCACAAAGAAGAGAGGAAAATAAGATGGTCCAGAGAAACGATCACTTGGCTGCCTCCGCTCTCGGATGTGGAGTAAACAGGCTGCAGCAGGAACCACAGAGGCCCTTCCCGATCAGACTACCTGCCCCCCCGCCCCCCCAGGCCTGTCCCAGCCTCCTCCCACCTCCCCTTCCTCACCCCACCCCCAGCCATTCAGCCTTCTGCCACATGTTCCGGGGCACATACTTTCTGCCTAAAATGTCCTTCCTGCCTTTTCTGAGCGGTAGGCTCGAGTCATCCTTCAAATCCAGGCACCGCATAGCCTGCGCGACGGTACACTGCCAATTTCCTTTCCTCCCCTAGCACAAACGGACCTCCACTATCATTTGTCTGTGCCTCGCTTCTCGAGTTCATCGCACTGATGAATGGTCTCCCTCAGCCGATTTGGAGCTGCTCTTGAGGACAGACGCTTTGAATAAACCGTCTTAGTAGATGGAACAAAGCTAGAATCAGGTCTAAACAAAACAGGTGGTGAAATTCATTCCGCTCCTCTCTCATTTTCTCTGTCCTGCCCCACCATTTCTTCTAACACCCACCCAGATCTGTCTCCTGGGCAATGCCCATGTCCCCAGCCTCTTTCCCCTTCACGATCCTTCGAGGAGCTTAATCTGAGTGATAACAACGACTGCCTACTCACGTCCAGTGTTTATTAGATGCTAGACTCTTAAAATTCATTATCTCCTTTGACCTTCTGGGGTAAGAGAGAAGTCACAGACTGCAGGCTGAAGGCAGGGTTTGTGTTTTTGTTTTTGTTTTGTTTTTGCCTACTCCTTTTTAAAAATATGTTTACCAATATTTAAAAATCAGGAGATCCCACATAAAAATCCATTTCCAGATTCTTTTGATAGAGGTGAAGTCTGGCAAGTCTGGGTAGCTGTCTGGCGGGGCCAAGTAGCAGCTGAGGGCTTGAGGAGATGACACTCTGGCTTTGCTGGGAGCCTCATGGCTTCCTATGGACTCCCATTTATCTTCCCATGTATGCTGTTTTATTGTGTCTTATAACAGACAAATATTTTTGGTATCCTTGTCTCTACCCAAATGGGAAAATAAAATATAAACATGACTTTTTTTTAACCTACCTATGTCCTATAGGTGTTTGGTTGATGACCCCTGAGGTAGGTAATGCTATTATCTTAATTTTACAGATAAGAAAGGTTAAATAGCTTCACCGTGATAACATATCTAGAAGAATATAGGGCAAAGACAGGGCCATTTGTCTCCAAAGCCCTTGTGCTTCAATGGAGACTTTTCAGTCCTAAGGCTCCAAAAATAGGAAATTCTTGGGCAGGTCCCTCTAGTGTGGGCACTTACTTGTAAATTATGTCCATTCATCACGATAGTAATATAGTATGCATGTTCTAAAATATACACAAAGATGGAAAATTTTACAAGATGGGATAAAAAATTCAAAAACATATATTTAAAAATTGCTTAAATGTTAGTTTAATGGTACCAAAAATATTTTTGCTTTTACTAAAATATTAAGATTTTAAGTAATATTTTTAGTGAAAGTGGTGTGATTTGAATACATCCTTAATGTTTTAAATTTTAGGTTTAACAGTTTGGGGAAGCAGCGTTTGAAGGTCTGGATCTAAATTCAATTGTAAATACTTGCTTCAGTGGCTGACATCACTGAAAACTATGTTCCGCAGTGACATCCCTATGGAAAGCCACACCACGGGCTCGCTGATGGATGGGGATACCCACTTTTTACATCCCAACCACTGGGTGTACAAAGGTGTCTATGGAATTTTGGTTAGTAGACCTTCATATTCCCAGATGTCAGTGAGGTGTTATTGCAAATTATTCAGATATTTAAAAAATTATTTAGCGAGTGTGAAAAATCCATTGAATTGAGTTGAAAACCGATTTTAAAATTCAGATCTTAAGTTTTTAAAGCGTTCAGATGTAAAATATTCTTTAAGGTAAGACACCTTTTTGTCAATACACATCACATAAAAAATGGAAATAGTTCCAAATACTCATTTTCAAAGTGCTCCGTCCAAAACTTGAATTTCTCTTAAAAGGCAGTTATTCATTGATGAGATGTCACTTTTGCCTACAAGGAAGGGATTGAGTATATTTTTTTAAAGACAATGGTTAGATAGCACACTTATAACAGACACTTGTCATTACAGAAGATGTTGGAAAACTTGGAACTTAAAAAAACAAAACAAAAAAAACAACCTTGGCTTTAAGATTGACAATCCTTCCGCGAAGTAGCTAGCAAGTGTAAAATATTGTTATAGCTATTGTCTATCTCCCTGCAAGGTATTATGAAGATTGACACTATTTCCATGTCTTATTTATAAAGTTAACCACACCAACGACCTCTTGTAGCACTTCCAGCTTCAATCCCGTAGCGAGAGGGCTTGTCCATGCTGAAATTAGTGCCAGGGACGACTTTCACGTGCCGACGTCTTTCTGTAACCTTCTCGTGGAATCCATTCTTTTCCCTAATACCCTCGTCAAAGCAGCCATGGCATTGGTGGTTTGCTGTAGAACACGTTTATTGAATCAATTATTTCCACCTTCCCTTTATGGGCTCACATGCACACAAAAGTAGTTCTTCACTGTTGAAACAAAATCTAGCAAATACCATAAGCTGAGACATGATAAAAAAAAATCTTTAATACAACATGATGTAATTTGTTCTATTAGTCCGTTCTTCGCATCTCCAGCCTGCTTTCTCTGCATCTTCCAATGGCATTTGTTTTCTGTAAATACATTTTAGTTTGTTACCATCTTCTTTTCATATTACTTTAGATACTTTCATCAGGGCAGGAAAACCAGTCGGCTGAAGTGGCGTCTCTGTCATTTACTTGTGACTCGTTGAGACTTAACATTTTTACTAGCTTCGGTCTGCACTTTAGTTGTGAAAATCATCTTTAGACGTTTGTCGATACTCTGAGTGTTCATTTCCTTAACTACAGATCGTCCATAAACCTTGAGTGGGCACATATGCAGGTGTCTCTAGGCAACCCTGGAGGTGAGGACCTCCCACTTTCATCCGGACACTGCGTGTGACATGTGACTCTCGGACCCGTGAACCCCGTGAGGGCCCCAATGTTAATCTGTAGGTTAGATGCAAGTAATCCTTACTTTGCATGATCATATGAGACCATGAAAATTACCATGTAAGCTGAAACCATGCAAAGTGACTTTAATGATCAACTGGGAAAATTCCAGTTGTTCTGTGATTTCTTAAAAATTTTGGTTAAAACACTGAAAGCTCTCTTACAGTCTGTTGTAAATGTATTGGGAAATGAAAAAAAAAGTAAAACACTTTAGTACGCTATCATTTAAAACATTGCAAATATTGAGAATGGAAGTGTCTTATTTCTCTGTAAAAAAGTAGTGTGAATAGCACTTGCCTTCTTTTCATTGTTTAAGACTCAGAGAGCATTTTTCCTACACAATGGTGCCACGTGTCTTATGGCCACCTGTCCATGGTCAGCTGGAGGGCTGGCTGGGGGCTGACTGTTCTGACGTGGCCACTACTGGCACTGGGTTCTCCTGTGTCCCTCACACCCCTCCACCTGGCTGGCCAGTGTATGTTCTCGTGCTGTCAGCAGGGATGGGGAGAGAAAGTGGAAATGTGCAAGTACTCTTCATACCTCTGCTTGTCTCATTTGTTACTGACTCTGGCATTAAGCAGGTTACATGACCATATCTGGAACCAGTGTAGGCAAGCCCTACCAGAAGGGATGGATACAAGAAGATGTGAAAAATTAGAGCCATTAATGGAATCAGTCAAGTCCAGTAGGGAGCACTGTAAGTTCTAGCCATCCTGTTTCCTGCCACCATCTTAAGAAAGTTCCTTAATACCTATGAACCTCAATTATTTCGCGGCAACTTGGCCTTTGATATATTTCTTAAAATATATTTTTAAAAATTTTTATTTATTTATTTGACAGAGAGATAGAGTGACAGAGGGAGAGGGAGAAGCAGACTCCCTGCTGAGCCCAGTGTGGGACTCTATCCCAGGACCCTGGGATCATGACCCGAGCCGAACACAGACCCTTAACCAACTGAGCCACCCAGGTGCCCCTTAAAATATTTTTTAAATTAAAAAATGTATACACAAATTTAAAAAGTACAACAGCGCTAAAAGACATAATAAAACAGAGATCTTGGCCCTTCTTCCCATTCTATCATATTCCCCAGGCATGGTCACTTTTAATCCTGCTTGTTGTCTCTGCTGACATCTTATCCACGTTTTGAAATAATATTACATGTTTCCAGCTATTGATTCATTAATTTTAGACATTATCTATTAACCTATTGTTTTAACTCTCTTACATCCCTGTTTTCCCTCCCCTCACCCATCCAATATAGTTATATTACAATTTTTGGTTATATCCACATTTAGGGTCTTCATTATAACAATGAGAATAATTGTTTACTGTTGAGCCAAGTTAGAATAGTATTATTACATTTTTTTTCTGTACAACTTCTGATTTTCCTTGGATTTAATCACTGTCTTATGTTTTCACTTGTTTGTTTATCCATTTATTTCATGACTCTCTAGTGAAACCTTTCTGCATCTCCCAACAGCTTTGTAAAATAACTTTCATAACAATTCTCCACTTTCGCAAATACATCAGATAATATATTAGCTACATCTTATTGGAAGTAGCCATAACGAAGTCCAGTGCGCTTGCGTGCACCCATACACGTCTCTAAAATTCCCTGTTCCAGTTTGGACGGCTTGCTGTCTAGACCTTTTTGCATGCTCGTCATCATTCTGAGGATACCCATTACCTTTTTCCTGTGCTGGTTCCATTGTTACTGGATTCCTTCGCTTACATTCTCATTTCATTAGGGCAGATCTTTAGTTTTTGATGAAAGGGCATACCCAATGTTAAACTTTTGAGATTTGGTACACTTGAAAATATTCTGCTCTCACACTTTACTAATATTTTGGCAGTCTAGAATTCCAAGGTGAAAATCATTTTCCCTTCAAATTCGGAGGCACTGTTTTATTGACTTCTCTTTTCTAGAGTCGCTGTTGAGATATCCAATGGAGATTCCAATCCTTTGGATGTGAACTCTTTCTCTGCCACTAGAGTTTGGAAATGATGCTATACCACGGGGAGGACTTTTGCCATTTGTTTTGATGGGAACTTGGTGAGGTTTTTGTTTTTGTTGTTGTTGTTGTTTTTTATTTATTCGACAGAGACAGCCAGCGAGAGAGGGAACACAGGCAGGGGGAGTGGGAGAGGAAGAAGCAGGCTCATAGTGGAGGAGCCTGATGTGGGGCTCGATCCCATAACGCCGGGACCACGCCCTGAGCCGAAGGCAGACCCCCAACCGCTGTGCCACCCAGGCGCCCCCTGTTTTTTTTTTTTTTAAAGATTTTATTTATTTATTTGACAGAGACAGAGACAGCCAGTGAGAGAGGGAACACAAGAAGGGGGAGTGGGAGAGGAAGAAGCAGGCTCTCAGCAGAGGATCCCGACATGGGGCTCGATCCCATAACGCTGGGATCACGCCCTGAGCCGAAGGCAGATGCTTAACGACTGCGCCACTCAGGCACCCCTGTTGTTGTTGTCGTTTTTTAAGTAGGCTCTACAGCCAATGTGGGGCTTGAACTCACAACCCTGAGATCTAGAGTCACATGCTCTACCGACTGAGCCAGGCAGGTGCTCCTTGGCGAGTATTTTCACTCTGGAGATGTGTATCCTTCCATTTTGAGAAATTTCCTCAACATTCCTTTGCTCATATACTTTATTTTATTTGTTCTTTCTTTGTGTAATTTTTATTAGTTAACTATCGCATCACTTGGATCAATTTGATGAATTTATCTGTCCTCTCTTTTCCATCATTGCATCCTTTCGTTCTCTTTTCTAGGAAATTTTCTCATATTTCTTTACAACCACTTTACTGAGTTTTTTCTACCTCCCCTACTATATATTTTCCCCATTTCCAATACCTCTTATCCTCCTGTTGCTGTTTTTATAAGCATCCTTTACTTGTTAAAAAAGCAGTATTATCTTATTTCTCTAGGAAAGTAAATAATAATTTTAAAATATTTAACTTCTACCTTCTGCATGTGTTTCCTTGAGTACCTTTTCTGTTTGTCTTGGCCTCTGTCTTCTACAAGGAGATTTGCCTCAAGATCTTACTCACCCTTGGCTGTCCAGGTCCAGTAACAAGCGAGACACTGGACTACTAACTGTGCCTGAGTGGAGTTTGCCGTCTGGTGGGTATGATGGTAGAAGGACTGGGCTGTTCTTTTTTTTCCTATGGGACCTCAACTGTCTGCTTGTTTTCACTTGACAGAGTATCAACTGATAGAACAGCTTTGGAAAATTTGGTATACAGGCGATCTGTGTCTTACACTGTTTCGACTCAGCCAATTTCCTGACTTTACGATGGTGCAAAAGTGACACCCATTCAGCACAAACCGTGCTTTGCATTTTGAATTTTGATCTTTTCCCAGGGTGGCAAAAGCCGAGGCCCCAATTGGGCAAGTGACCACAAGGGTAAGCAACCATTCTAATTTTATACTTTCAGCACAGTATTCAATAATTACATAAGATAGTCAATATATCTTTATTATAAAATGGGCTTTGTGTTAGATGATTTTGCCCAACTGTAGGCTAAGGTAAGTGTTCTGAGCACATTTAAGATGGACTAGCCGAAGCTATGTTGTTCTGTAGGTTACGGATGTTAAATGCATTGTCAACACCGTATTTTCAACTTATGATGGGTTTATTGGGACATGAACATTTTGTAAGTTGAGGAAGGTCTGTATTTTTTTTCCTCCATAGCAAGGTAGTTTTTCTGGAGAAAGGTCACCCAATTGCTTCTTGTCTCTGAATCTAGAAAATGCTGGAGCAGTTGCTGTAGAATGTACCTTGTCTTCTCACCTACATTTGTGGAGCTGGAGGTAGAGGGAAGGGAATTGGGGATAGACATCTCTATGTTATAAGGTATTATCGAACACAAGCAATGTGGTGTGTCTGTAAATACGGAGTATAATAGTAAGATGAATACCTATTAACCCCACACACCATTTAAGAGTCAGAGCAAAAAAAAAGGAGTCAGAACGATAACTAATACCTTTACGTTTTATCTATGTGTTCTTCCCCTGTCCTTTACCCCTTCTTGCTCTGAGTGGTAACTCCAGCACTGAATTTTGTATTTGTTCTCATCTTATTTTATTTAAAAAACCCAGTTGTAACACATGTATATATAACAATAAACAAGGTATTGTCTAAATTTTATGCTTAAAAAATGGTATCAAGCTGTATGTTGTCCTCTCTGACTTTTCAT
Source organism: Ailuropoda melanoleuca (assembly GCF_002007445.2). Classification (NCBI taxonomy): domain Eukaryota; kingdom Metazoa; phylum Chordata; class Mammalia; order Carnivora; family Ursidae; genus Ailuropoda; species Ailuropoda melanoleuca. Next base: position 40,946,029 of record NC_048232.1, read on the forward strand.
TTTTCACTCAATATTTTTATTGATTTATTCATCTTCATGTTTGTAACCATATTTCATTCATTTTAGTGCTGCATACTATTCCTTTGTGTGATATATTACCAGTTTTATTTTATTCACTCTTTTATTTATTTTTTAATTTAAATTCAATTAGCCAATGTGTAGTATACCATTAGTTTCAGATGTAGAGTTCAATAATTCATCAGTTCCGTATAAGACCAAGTGCTCATCATATCACGTGTCCTCTTTAATGCCCATCGCCCAGTTACCCCATCCCCCCCCTCCCTTTCGGCAATCCTCAGTTTGTTCCCTGGAGTCAAGAATCTCATGTGGCTTGTCTCCCTCTCTGATTTCTTGCTATTCAGTTTTCCCTCCCTTCCCCTATTGTCCTCTGCACTATTCCTTATGTTCCACATATGAGTGAAACCATATGATAATTGTGCTTCTCTGATTGACTTATTTCACTTAACATAATACCCTCCAGTTCCATCCATGTCGATGTAAATGGTAGCTATTCGTCTTTTCTGATGGCTGAGTAATATTCCATTGTATATATGAACCACATCTTCTTTATCCATTCATCCATTGAAGGACATCTCGGCTCCTTCCCCAGTTTGGCTATTGTGGACATTGGGGTGCATGTGCCCCTTCTTTTCACTACATCTGTATCTTTTGGTTAAATACCCAGTAGTGCAATTGCTGGGTCATAAGGTAGCTCTATTTTTAACGTCCTGAGGAACACCCATACTGTTCTCCAGAGTGGCTGTACCAGCTTACATCCCCACCAATAGTGTAAGAGGGTTCCTCTTTCCCCACATCTTCGCCAAAATTTGTTGTTCCCTGTCTTGTTAATTTTAGCCATTCTGACTGGTGTAAGGTGATATGTCATTGTGGCTTTGATTAGTATTTCCCTGATGGCAAGTGATGTGGAAAATTTTTTCATTATTATAAGTTTTAAATGATTTTTTTAAGATTTTATTTATTTATTCGACAGAGATAGAGACAGCCAGCGAGAGAGGGAACACAAGCAGGGGGAGTGGGAAAGGAAGAAGCAGGCTCCCAGCAGAAGAGCCTGATGTGGGGCTCAATCCCATAACGCCAGGATCACGCCCTGAGCCGAAGGCAGACGCTTAACCGCTGTGCCACCCAGGCGCCCCTCATTATTATAAGTTTTAAATCGATTGTTCTGTAAATGGACATTTGGATTCTTCCCAGTTTTTTGTTATGACACGATGTTATGTAAAACTTTCTTTTTCACATCTCCTGGTATACATGTGTGTAAGAGTTTTCCTTTGCTGTCATAACAAATTACCACAAATCTAGTGGCTTAAAACAACAGAAATTATTATCTCGTACTTCTGTAGTTCAGAAATCCAACATGGGATTCACTGGGCTAAGAACAAGATGTTGGCAGGGCTGCATTCCTTTCTGCAAGCTCTAGGGGAAGATCTATGTTCTTGCCTTTTCCAGCTCCTAGCGGCCTCTTTTCTGTCCCTGTGCATCTTCATTTCAGAAGCAGCACCTTGGCCTTAGATCCTTCTCACACTACTATTTCTCTGACTACATCTCCTGGGAAAAGTTCCCTGCTCTAAAGGACTCCTGTGATTATACTGGGCTCACCCAGATAATCCAGGATAATCTCTCCATTTTAAGGTCTTTAACTTTAATCACATCTGCAAATTCCCTTTTGCCATGTAAGGGAGCGTATTCATAGGTTCTGGGAATTAGGACACGGTCATCTTTGGGGAGGGGCCATTATTTTGTCTACCACAACGTGCGAGAATTTCTCTAGGGCATATCGCTAGGAACGAGATTGCCGCATCATGGCGTTTGTGTATTTTTACATGTCAATTGCACAAGTAAATGACAAGAGTTTTCCAAAATGGTTGTACCAATTGATACTTCCACTAGCAATGTATAGAAATTTCTGTATCCTTGTCAATACTTTGTGTGATTGGACTTCTTTCTTTTTGCCAATCTAGTTTGTGTCCATCATCATAGGTGTAATGAGAGGTTCCCTCAGTACTAATGACGCAGAGCCTTGTTTCCTATGTGATTGCCATATGTGTTCATTCTGCCATGAAAAATGCTTATCCATGATGTTTGGCCATTTTTCCCATTTTTCTGTGGCTTTTAAAAAAATTTACTTATAGGCATTCTTTCTGCATGTGAGATATTAATATCTTTTTTTTTTTTTTATATGTGTGGCAGTCTTTTTCCCAGTTTGTTGCTTATCTTTTCACTTTCCTTATGGTGACTTACAAGTTTGTCTCCAGTGAGACAGTTAGTCTTATCTCCAGTTATTCTTAATTTTAATGTGGTAAATTTATCAATCTTTTCTTCCATGGTTAGCAGTTTTTCCCCTTCTTTTACTACATTGGCAAGAATGTAGTGAACATTATAGTGTTAGCAAAAATCTTTGTCTTGTTCCTCATCTGAAGGAAAATGATTGTTACTTTTCACCTCTAAAAATGCTGTTGTTGTAGGTTTGGGAGATGATCAACTTAAGGATATTCCCCTCTCTTTGTTTGGTGACAGTTTTTATCATGAGTTGGTATTGAATTTTATTCAGTGCTTTTTCTGCATCTATTAACATTTTAGTATCATTTTAAGTTTTTAATATGTTATTTTGGCAACTTTCATTTATGCATTTTCTACTGTTAAACCATTCTTCTGTTCCTAAGGTAAACACCACTTGGTAGAATTGCTTCCTCAGTCTTTTGGGTGACATTTTGGCATCTGGATTCATGAGTAAGAGTTCTGCATAGTTTTTCCTTTTCATTCATTCTGTACTTACCTGGTCTTGCCATTACAGTATGCAGATTTTATGCAGTTTGTTAGGATATGTTGCCTTCTTTTCAATTCTCCAGAAGAGTTTGTATTAGATTGGAATGATTTGTTCTTTGGTAGTTGGTAGAGTTCACCTGTAATAACTTTTGGGCCTAATGCTTTCTTTGTGGGATTATTTTAACTACTGATTTTATTTCTCCAGTGGTTATAAACTCTTCAGACTTTCTACTACTTCTTGATTTCATTTTTATTAGGCTTAATTTTTCTAAGAATTTGTTTATTGTAACTTTGTTTTAAAATTTAAACACATCAAGTTTTTCATAATACTCTCTCTTTTTTTAATATCTGCTATGTCTACATTTAAGTGCCTCTTTTTTTTCTTCTTTTTTTTTTTTAAAGATTTTATTTATTTACTTGACAAAAAGAGAGAGAGCACAAGCAGGGGGAGCAGCAGAGGGAGAGGGAGAAGCAGAATCTGCGCTGAGCAGGGAGCCAGATGCAGGGCTTGATCCCAGGACCCTGGGATCAGGCCCTGAGCCGAAGGCAAACGCTTAACAACTGAGCCACCCAGGCGCTCCAAATTATGTGCCCCTTCCCTTTTCATTTTTATTACATTTTAATTGCAGCGTCCTTTGTTCCTGATTAAGATAACCGAAGATTTTTCTATTATATTTTAGTTCTTGAAACAACCACGTTTTGGTTTGGGCAATCCTCTGTGCTGTATCTTTATTTTTTCTTTAATACATTCCTGCTCTTACTTTTTATTTTCCCTTTCATTCTACTTTATTTGGGTTCTTTTTTCTGACTTCTTAAATTGGATGCTTAACTTGTTAATTTCTTTCTTTTTTTCTACTACAAGAATTTAATACTAAAACTCCCTTAAAACAGTATTTTCTTTGTATCCTACAAATTTTTGCTTTTATATGTTCGTTATCATTGACTTCTATTTTTAAAAAAATTCTGGTATGATTGCCTCTTTGACTTATGAGTTATTTAAGAGTGTGATTTCTCATTTATATTTTTATTACTGATTTTTACTTTAACTTCATTGTGGTCAGAAGACAAAGCCTGTATGACAATTATTCATTAAAATTTGCTGGGGTGTATTGTATAGCCTACAATGTGGCTAATCTTTATAAATGTTCCCTGTGTGCTTGAAAAAAACATGTATATTCTGATTGCTAATTCTGTTATGTGATAGTGATTAATTGCATCATTCAATTCTTCTCTATCTTCATGAATTTTTTTTGTCTGCTTGACCTGCAAATAATTGACGGAGATAGTTTGAAATCTCCCAGTATAATTGAAGATTTTCAGTATCTCCCTGTAGTTCTATCTTTTTGAACTTTGTATATTTTTGGTAATACAAGTTTAGTATAATTATTTCTTCCAGGTGAATTAAACATTATCAATATGTAACGATCCTCTTTGTCCCAAATAATGGTTTTGATTAGTATCTATTTTGATGGTAAGAAAGATAACAACTCCAGGTTCTATTATTCAGTACATATATTTTTGAATGTGCCTTTTACATTCAACCTTGCCGTTACCTTATACTTTATTTTACTTTTTTAAAGTTTTATTTAAGTAATCTCTACACCCAATGTGGGGCTTGAACTCACGACCCCAAGATCAAGAGTTGCATGCTTTTCTCACTGAGCCAACCAGGAGCCCCATTACTGTATATTTTAGTAGGACTCTTAAACTATATATAGTGGAATTTTTCTTTTTTAAAATCCAGGCTCACAATCTCTTTTAACTGGTGAACCCATATATATGTGTGTGTGTGTATATATATGTGTGTGTGTGTATATATGTATTATTAGAATTATTGTCATACTTGGATTTGTTTACACCATCTTAATTTATGTTTTCTGTGTTTCCTGCTTATTCTGTGCTCTTTGTTTTCCTCTTTAAATTAAGTTTTGTTTATTTTATTTATTTATTTAAGATTTTATTTATTTATTTGACAGAGAGAGACAGGGAGAGAGAGAATACAAGCAGGGGGAGGGGGAGAGGGAGAAGCAGGCTTCCCGCCAAGCAGGGAGCCTGATGTGGGGCTCGATCCCAGAACCCTGGATCGTGACCTGAGCCAAAGGCAGACGCTTAACGGCTGAGCCACCCAGGCGCCCCAATTTTTGTTTATTTTTTACTTATTTTTTAAATTAGTTTCGGAGCCTTTTTATTAGTTAAAAAGAGCCTCTCTCTTTAAAATGTTGCCCTAGGAATTTATCATGCATATTGAACCTGAGCACATCTAAATTCTTCAATATCTGAATAAGTCAACAACTTCAGTCTACCTTAACGTTGATCACCCATTTCCCAACTTAAATATTCTTGTTACATACTTCTGTCACTTTGTTCAGCTCACAAAATAAATATTATTATTGATACTGAATACACATTGAGATAATGATGGTTTGCTTACATGTTTACTGATTTTTTTGCTCACAGTTCCCTTTTGCTTTCCCAACCTTTCTTCTGAGGCTATTTCTCTTATTTCTAAAGTTCATTCTTTATTTTTAATTTTTTTTTATTTTTACAGATTTTATCTATTTATTTGTCAGAGAGAGAGAGAGCACAAGCAGGGGGAGTGGCAGGCAGAGAGAGAAGCAGGTTCCCTGCTGAGCAGGGAGCCCAATGTGGGTCTCCATCCTAGGACCCTGGGATCATGACCTAAGCTGAAGGCAGATGCTTGAATGACTGAGCCACCCAGGCACCCCCTAGATTCTTTGTTTCTTTGGTTAATATCTTTTGAGGGTAAATCCTGTCCTTTTTTTTGGTTTGTTTTTCTAAAAAACTTTTATTACTCTCATTCTTTTTTTTTTTTTAAAGATTTTATTTATTTATTTGACAGAGATAGAGACAGCCAGCGAGAGAGGGAACACAAGCAGGTGGAGTGGGAGAGGAAGAAGCAGGCTCATATTGGAGGAGCCTGATGTGGGGCTCGATCCCAGAACGCCGGGATCACGCCCTAAGCCGAAGGCAGACGCTTAACCGCCGTGCCACCCAGGCATTCTTAAAAGTTATTTCTCTTGATACACAATTTTAATTTGATAGTTATTTTCTCTCAGCTCTTGAACATATTATTTGCTCTTTCTTAGCTGTCTTAATTCTTATTCTCCCATAGGCAGCCTCTCTCTATGAATGCTTTTAATATTGTCTTTTTCCTTACAATTCTTCAATTTCACTACATTGTTTTTTCAAATCCTGCTTAGTATATGCTATTTTTCTTATAGTTGTGGATTTATCTCCATCCATTCATCATCATCTTTCTCACCTTCACATGGGGCCATGATTAGTTTCTCAACCTCAACTCAGGTGTTGACACTTTTGGTTCACCTACCCCAGGGCAACCAACTCAGGAATTTACTTACTGGAGTTTACTTAGTATTGTGGTTCTATACGCATATTTCAGCTACCTCTTATTTTTCCTCCTCCGAGGGAGGCGCAGGGAAGGAAACGGAAGATTTCTCTTACTTTAGAGCAATCCTAAAATGCATTAAGATATTGGTTATAGTTGGGGCCCGGGTGGCTCAGTCGTTAGGCGTCTGCCTTCGGCTCAGGGTGTGATCCCGGCGTTCTGGGATTGAGCCCCACATCAGGCTTCTCTGCTTGGAGCCTGCTCCTTCTTCTCCCACTCCCCCTGCGTGTGTTCCCTCTCTCGCTGGCTGTCTCTCTGTCAAATAAATAAATAAAATCTTTTAAAAAAAAAGATATTGGTTATAGTTTATCCAGGTTCTAATTGCATTTTGGCAGGAGGGAGCTTTTTATTATATCAAGCCTGCCACACTGGTAAAAGCAAAAAGTCTCCTCCTATTGGGCCTTTAAACCAATTCCCCTGTTTCCCCGTTGCCATCTCTGAGTAAGAATAATATCATCTGGAGTACGTAGAGCTTCCCATTCTTGTGTCTTTTCTTTCAGGACAACTTTTGTCAATATCTCCTGTGAGAATCCTTAGGCTTGACTTTCTTTCACTCTGCTATGTCATTTAACCTTTCTCCATCTACTTTCAGTTTTTATATAATGCAGTTTGTGGTTGCATATGTCTTCTAGTTTTATCAAAGATGGCATGTGTTTTTCTGTTTCTTATTCTCCTTTTTCTTTTAGAGTAATTTTGGAGAGTGGGAAAGAGGAAAAGTGCATTATTCTGCCATCTTCAAAACTCTGTTTTAACTTACAAGTCCCTCAAAATTGATTGTTTACATAGTTTGAAAGAATTACTGTAGCCTCCCTGTAGTTCATATTCCCAAAGAGTAGCTTCTTTAACTTTGAGGTACTTTCCAGTGAAATGTAGATAGCTGGTCAAGTAAGAGGACATGTTTGGGATTTCATTGATGATATTTTAGACATTAAGAATGGTGATCAACCCTGGACACATCTGAGTGACCCATTGAGACAGAGCCATCAGAAGGGAAGTGAGAACAAACATCTTTTCTTCATGGAGTTATTCCATAATTACTGTCTTCCTGAACTCTGTTTTCCTTATCTCTAAAGAGAGCTCTGAATGATGAGTTTATTTTCTATAAATATTAATGCCTTCCATAAGCTATTTCCTTCTCCAGGTTTTTGTGCCATTTTTCCTTATCTCATCCTTGTACTTGACTTTGCCTCTTTGTGTCAGTGCTTCTCCCTTATGCACAAAAGATTAGATCCTTGTTGTTTTACTTGGATATTTCTCAGTGCTGTAACTCTCACAAATTATTTAAGAAATCCTTTGAGGACTTGAAAGAAAAAAAATCTTAATTTCCTTTATACATGAAGTCCCTCATTAAAAAATCAAATTTTAAGGAGTATTCCTGCTTTCAGTTTCTTGGATCTCCAGCCTAAGAAATGAGAAACTATACAAGCATCATTATATTTATACAAATATGGGAAAGAGGCTCCCCACTAATAAAAGTATTTTCATGGATGTGATTTAATTTGAGTTCTTACAATTCTGAGGGAGAATTGCCAGCTTTGTTGGAGGTAGGATAGGGAGAGTTTTATAGTGAAATATTTCAAACTGGTGGTGAAAAAAACCCACCTAATTCAAAACAACAAAAACGTCAGCCATAAAGATGTACAACATTTTTCAGGAAGTCTTGTCCATCCTGAGCAAATGTTTTTATACCAAATAACAATCCTTTCATAATCACTGTTATTGAGAGACATCCCAAGGTTGCCAGATGGAAATATGTTAAATATGTTCTGAAATCCAGTCTAACAGAATCCCAACATTCAAGCTCATTCATAGGAAGTCATTCAAAGGCAATGCAATTTTCATAAAATATGTCTGTCTAGGTAATCATGAATGCTGAATATTGTCAGGGTTTCTCAGGAATTTTCAGTCTCGTGGAAAACTTTTCCAACTGGACTTTTAACAGCCAAGAAGAAATAACAATAATAACTCGAAATTTAAAATAAACAGTGCTGGAAAAATACTATAACCCCCACCCCAAAAAGGCAGCAGTAGGAATTTAGTGCTGCTTGTAATATGACACAGGGATTTGAAAGCGAACATAAATACCAGGCCTGGGACTTGACTGCTGGGGTACGGCAGACAAGCATGGTGTATGCAGGATGGCTCTCCAGAAATGACCCAGCCAGACCATCCCCCCGTTCTCCCAGTAGTCTGTACATGTGTAATTGGGGAGAATGTGTAAGTGGCTCAGGACTGGGCTCATCACTGCATGTGCTGCTGATTATTAGCTGGATGTGGTACAAACCTTGGGTATCTACCTCCTTGAGAATGGAAGGAAAAAAAGAAATGGGCCAAGAGAAGACCATACCTGCAGACTGGCACAGGCTCTGTCTGCAAAGCCTCCCTGGCTTGGAAATCCCTGAAAGAGTGGACAGAAAAAGAGAATTGGATCTAGGGTCTAATGGTTTCATGCAACAGTTGCCTTTTTACATTTTGCTTCCAAACAAAGTCTCCTATAACAGAGCAGGGACTATAGCCCAATGTAATTTTTTTTGCCAAGTTGAATCTGTCAAAAAATGACTCAGTGTTGAGGGGAGTAGGGTTTTCTGGCTTTTCCTCATGCATCTGAGTCTTTTTATTCTGATACGTTAATCCTTCAAGTCATTTGATCTGCCCCAGGCAATATAAACAACATTTACAGCAAGTCTTGCACTCTATCCGTCATGTGCAAACGGCCTGCTTTTCCCATTGCCACATGAAAGTGAGAGATTCAAATGGGGTCATTCAGACTTTCTTGCTCCGAGACAATTAGACAGTGTCAGCTTCGCTCTTTGGCGTCACCGTTCTCCGGGAGCTAGAACGGCTCCGATGGGGGAGGGGTGGCTAGTTTGTTTCCACTTTCCTCACATACCAACAGGGAGCAGATTTAGGGTCATGCCTGAGCTCAATGGGGGTGACAGTCATGGCAAAGCCCTGGCTGAGGAAGGGGAGATGGGGAGACTTTGGGCCAAAATCTCACTCTCCTGTGGTGAAGTAGATTTTACTTGGCGTTAATTTGTCCATGAAACACCTTTATTCAACAAATCTTTCCTAAGTATTTGCTTTGCACAAGGTCGTTTCTACTCTGCGTACATATATTTATGTTTTAATCGTAATCAGTTTGGACCATCAGCTTGCACCAGTCACCAAAAAAGACTTGCAATTTTAAGAAAGTCGGAGAGGGCCCCATCCAATACACCCAGCGGCAGACAGAGCTCGAGACGGTGTGGGAAGGTTTGGAGCGAACGTGTCCTCACGTTGCATAGTGAACCCCAGCAGAGACCTGGAAGAGAAGTCATTTATAATTCGTCACCGAAACCCAACATCACAAGAAGCCAAACTCCAGGGTCTTTTCTTCAGTTAGTGTCGTACAATGAGATGCTGGTGGCAGTGGAAATTGGTACAGCCTCTTCAGGAACCTGTTTGGTCATAACTACGGCCCCTGAAAATGGGTATACTCTAGAACCCAGCTGTTGCCCTCTTAGGTGCACCTCCGGCAGAAACGTTCACCAAGGACATACACTAGTACGTTCCCAGCAGCAAAAGTGCAATGAGTAAAGGCACTGAGGCACAGTCCCGCGCTGAAATACTAGACAGCACTGAGGGCGGACACGCTACGGCTGCTCGCAGCAGCGGATGGACCTCCCAAAGGCAATAGTCAGAGAAAGAAGCCAGACACCAAGGAGTTCATGTTACACATTCCACTTGTATATACAGTTCAAACACAGGCCAAGGAATCCGTGAGCTAGAAATCAGACGGGAGTTTCCCTTTGCCAGGGGGCGTGGCAGGGATTAGTGAGTGGGTGGGAGGGGCCACAAGGGAGCTTGTGCGGGTGCTCATAACGTTCTATTTCTTGACTGCCTGCGGGGTGCATGAGCGTGCGCACTCTGAAAATTCTTTGAGCCGGATTCTAATGAATCTTTAACTTTTCTCTGTGTATGTTACACTTCAGTAAAAAGTTGACTCTCAAACGTAGATGCTTCCCCCCTCAGTTTTTCAAACCTAGAGAAATTAGTTTTCTCCAATTACCAAATGCAGTTCAGAAATCAGCCATTTCTTTTCTGGTTCCACAAGTTCCAACCCCCTCCCCATCATCCCCACCCCAGATCCCATGCTATACAACCTCAAGTTTTTCAGGTAACGTGTCCATGCCGGCACACACATGTGCACGCACGTGTATGCACGCACATAGGTTCCTTTGCGCTCTCTCTTCCAAATGTGAATTTTACCTTACATAACGTGCATTTCGGTGCGTAAAGTACTCTAGCGGGAACTTAATATGCATTAATTCCTTTCATCTTGAATACCATCCTATAAGGCAGACATAATTGTCTCCATATGAAGACGTAAGACATATGTAGACATAATTGTCTACGCAAGTAATTGTTACAGATGAAGAAACTGAGGTCCAGAGAGATTAAGTAACTTGACCCAAATCACAGAGCTAACCAGGTTTCATTGACCCCAGAGCCTTTGCTCTTTCCCTATACTAAAGCTTCCTCCTCCTTAAGCAAGAAGACAACTTGAGAACTATAGCGCATTAAGGAAGAAATTATATAGTCCATCTTCTTCTGTTTATAGATGAGGAAACAGAGAGAAAATGACTGGTTCAAGGTCCCATGCTCGCGGCCATCATTTCATGTATTAACTATTCGCTGTAAGAAATATGTAGGGAAAAATAGACAAGAACAAAGCTTAAAGAACTGTAAAAAAACAAACAGAACATAGTGAGTTGACATTATTAATTACATTTTAATCTAACCTAAAATTCCTTTGTTTTGCTTGAGGATGAACCACAACTGGCATCTTTCTTATACCCAGGCGAAGTGGTTCTGCTTTGGATCTTTAGAAGCTCCCCACATGTCACAAATAGCTATGCACTTTGACCTCTTGGAATCTGGCCCTGAGTGCGTGCACAGCACAACCGGTCACCCCAAACTGAGCTCTTTCTCATGGCTTGCAATGTTGAGGACGTAGTGAACCGATTCTCCATATTGTTTTTCCCCTTAGCTGTGGACAAACAGTGACCGTCCAAATGCCAAGAAGATCTGTGGCTCCTTCTACTGCTGAGATTGAGGCAAGCACTGTATCTGAGTGCAGGAGAATTGGAGTGGCAGAAGCACCCAGTTAGAGAAGAACACATTTTTTTTTTTTTACAAACTTGTCAAATTCTTTCTCTGCATGAATGCAAAAGATATTGCATTAAAAAAAAATCATTGTTGCAGTCCCAAGGGTGCGTTTAATTGCTTTATTTAATGTTCCGAAAAAGTGAGGGACTCGTGAATTATTTTTGTATTCCCAAGAGTTGCACATGGTGGCTGAGGACTATTTTGCAACATTACAACTCTATGATTGTTGAATTTGTGTACACACACACACATATCTAGGCTTGAAATGCACGAAACAAGGTACCAATTCTTTTACAATGATAGTTAATGCACATTGGATTAGCTAGAATTGGAAATAGTTTTTAATTTTTTTTAAAGATTTTATTTACTTATTTGACAGAGAGAGCACGAAAACACAAGCAGGGTGAGCGGCAGGCAGAGGGAGAGGGAGAAGGAGGCTCCTCGCTGAACAGGGAACCTGACACGGGGCTCAATCGCAGGACCCTGAGATCATGACCTGAGCTGAAGTCCGACACTTAACTGACTGAGCCACCCAGGTGCCACAAAATAGTCGTATTTTTTAGAAAAACATTGAATAGGATTTAATTAAAATCTTCAAAATGTTAAATAAAAATTTTGTTTGATTTAAATAAGTATGATTTTAAACTTTTATATTTATTAATTATAATTTGTATTTTGTTTTTTAATTTTAAGAGATAATTTTCAATATTTGAGGTGGAAAATAACTTCTGAATTCATAAATGAAAATTTCAATTATTTTATGTCTTACATTTAGCCTCATTTACATTTTAATAAGATATATGCAAATTTTGTATGCATTGAATATAATTTTATTTGGATTTTAATACATCATATCATGATTATCAGTTGAACATAAATTTTACTCAAACGAAGGCAAGGACTATTTATTTTTTATTATTTATTTATTGATTTTTAATTTTTATTTTTTTT
>NC_048232.1:40958368-40997248 GCF_002007445.2 Ailuropoda melanoleuca
ATTTTTTTTTTATTTTTTATTTATTTTTTTTTTTAAGATTTTATTTATTTATTTGACAGAGATAGAGACAGCCAGCGAGAGAGGGAACACAAGCAGGGGAAGTGGGAGAGGAAGAAGCAGGCTTCCAGCAGAGGAGCCCGATGTGGGGCTCGATCCCATAACGTCGGGATCACGCCCTGAGCCGAAGGCAGACGCTTAACCGCTGTGCCACCCAGGCGCCCCTGATTTTTAATTTTTAAAAAAGATTTTGTTTATTTATTTGACAGAGAGAGAGAGCGCAAGTAGGCAGAGTGGCAGGCAGGGGGAGAGGGAGAGGGAGAAGGAGAAGCAGGCTCCCCACTGAGCAGGAAGCCCGACTTGGGACTCGATCCCAGGACCCTGAGATCATGACCTGAGCCAAAGGCAGATGCTTAACTGACAGAGCCGCCCGAGTGCCCCAGGACTATTCGTTTTACGGAATGAATACAAAATAAGTTATGAATTATGTATGTTTTTATTTTATTACTCATCTGGCCATCACTGGCCATCAACAGAATACCCAGACATGAGCACAAATAAAGAAATTTAGTCTTTCGCTATATTACTGATTTATAGTTGTATAAAAACCATATATTTACACCTCCTGTTTAATTTTGTTTTTATGAAACAATATTTATCAAATAAAAATACATTTGTTAATAGAAAAAAATTTGTCTTAGGAGTCTGTGAGCTTGACCTAAAAGTTTAAAATATCTATACATAAGGTATAAGTGCCTCTCTTTCTACTCTCACTTTGGGCTCTGCAAAAGTTAGAGGCAGTTCTGAGTACAGTTTTCTCTCACTTCCATGCCCTACAAGTCAGTGAGGAGCTTTGGCTCTTCCCAGGTGCCTCCTTTCTTGCCTCTGTGATGCTTGCTGATTGGCTGTCAGGCAGCATCAAATCAAGGATGATTCCATTTTCCTTGTGTTGTAAGTCAGCGCTCATCTGTCTCTCTCTAAATCGCAGGTCTCGTATTTGTAAGAGACTTCTTTAATGAGGAAGACTTTGCAATGCCTTTCATCACCTCCTTCCTCTTTTAAACCAGCAATATGAAGAAATGGATTAAGACAAGGTGCTTTGTGACTTTATTACTAGTCTATTCGAAGCCCTCTGTTTTCTCCTTGTTTTCTCCTCTGCCCCTCCCCCTTCCCTTTTTCTTCTTGTTCTCCATTTCCTCCTCCTGCCCCTCTTCCTCCATTTTAGTAAGAAAAACCTTCCCTCAGTAACCCATTCCTGTGTCATTCACTTTTCTCTCCCCCCTCTTCCCTCTTCATCAGTAACTATTTTGCCCAAACCTAAGGGGTCCAAAATTGTTCGAATCTGATTTTCTACCAGAATTCTTTAAATAGATCAACCCCCTTTATTCTCCAACATGTTAAAACTCATTTGCACAAAAGAGGATTGGAAGGTTTTAAAGTATAGTTGTCCCTGTGGTTTCTTCCTAATCAACAAAGAATGTTATTTCAGTTAACAGCATTTTAAGTCCAGTAATGACTGAAGTTCTTCCTCTCATATAAATATCATAGGGATAAATACAGAATCTGGAAGCATTACCATTGCTATGTCTGCTGGGTTTTTAGATAAGAGTCTTATCTCAGTATTTTGCCCTTCGTTAATTTTCTATCTACTTGGCTTGTTCAGCAAGTGGATAGGAAGTGGGTTTCCTACATCATGCGCAGATAAGCTCCCCCTTGTTTTTTGCTGTCTTACTGACCCCACATTTCCACAAATTACTCTATGTTGGGTGAGATGGTTGCCAAGAGAGGCAGTCTAGACTATAATTATAACTAAGATTTTTCTTGACTCTATAAATTTAATAGTTTATTTCTTGAAACCACCCTGTTTCTCCTTACTATGGCTCTACAAAAATAAACCACAAGTGACATTTTTTTTCACTGTGGTTTCCTCAGGCATTGTGATCGTCCCCATTTGGGGTGTTACGGTTTACAACGGTTCCAGGTCCAGGTTGGGTGATAGTGGTGGGTATCAGAAGTCTCATGGCTGTAACCCCAGTTAAGCAAATTCATAAAATTTATTTGACAGTGTGTCTTAGAAATTGTCAGGGCCAAATATCAAAGTCCTAGCATGTTCTTGTTTATAATTCAGTGGAACCATCTAGAATCTCGCAAGCACTGGGTGCTTTCTCAACGTCTTAACTTTGCCATGAGTTAGAAGTTACCTAAGATGAGTTCCACAATAAAGACTTCCTAAGGAAGTGTGGAGGTAAGAAGTGCAGAGTTGCAAAATCCTTCCAGTGTTTTATTTACATTTTTGAGCGCTCTCCACAGATGGAGAGCTAGCAGTGTATCCCTTTGTTTCTCTCATTAGTGTGCAAACGGCTATTGTTCACTGTTGTATCATGAAGCCAGGGTCCTTAGAAGCTGTTTAGGTAATGAAAGGTCTGGGGCTGGCCCATGATGTAATCTTGCTCCCAGTTCTGTCTGTACGATTGATTGCTCAGTAATCTTAGGCTCTAACTCATCTTCCTTTGTAAATGATCACATTTTGTGGTCTTGGGAGGTGTGGCAAAGATTCTGTACATGATTATTTAACAGAACCCGAAGGCCCAGAGACTCCGAGGCTGTGTGAATTTTGATTATGCAGAGCACGTCTCGTAATTTTAAGACAGTTGGCTTTCAGCAAGCCTGGGTGCTGACTCCTGCTTTCCTTTGGAGTAATAAAAATAATAATAATGATGACCGCCACGAAAGTCAAAGTCCCTTGTACTAAATACCAGTCACTAGGTTAAATGCGCTGTATGCATTCCCTTATTTATTCCCTCCAACAGCACCATGAGGTCCCTATAAATCTTCTCTCCAGTTTACAGATGAGCTTACTGAGGTACAGAAAGGCTAAGTGGCTTATTCGAGGTGTCCTGCTAGAGAGAGATGGAGGAGAGAGCAATACAACCAGTCTCCCTCCAGGGCTCAGGTTTTTAGTCTTTTCACTCTCCAGGGGCAAATATGATAGATCATCTTACGAAGCAGTTGCAACGATTAAGAAATACTCCAAGGCAGATTTTGTTGTCTTTTGAGTCCCTAGTCATCCTTTCAAACTCTCCACTTTGGCGTGGCTCTCTGCTCATAAAAAGAGGTTTCATTTATTGAAACGTGCCTCCAGGAGCCTCATGAATACAGTGCCTCGTGGGTAAGAAGGAGTTAACAGGCTGACAGTCCTTCCTGTGCGGGTCCAGCCAGCAGCCATTCATCACCAATACGGGGCTTTGATCCTGACAGCTTTCCTTTCACTCAGGGGGAGCAGGGAGGGTCTGACATGGGGAAACAGGAAAGCCTATAGAGAAAAGGGTCTTGTTTGTTTCCTGGGTGGATTGCCCCCTTCTTGGCATGCCTCCAGGAAGCGAGTCTTTTCCTGCCCTAAAACTTCAGGGAAATAAATCTCTCTCCTGTAGAACAGACCTGAGAGAGGCCCCAGGCCAGCTGCATGAGACCCGTCAGGTCCAGTGATTTGGTCCGTCGGGATGGCCAGTATGTGGCCTGGCAGGTTGCAGCCCCCCGCTAGGGCAGGAGGGTGGTGGTGTCAGCGTGACCCAGGGAAGAAAAGCGCGATGCCAGTGAGGTCTCTGACCTCCCAGCCAGCAGCCAGGTTGGGCGCCCATAGAGAAATCGGTGTCGGGAGACAGATCGTCTGGAGAGGGGCAATTCCGAGAGCATTTGTAGAGGGCACACTGAGAGACCAGCAGGAGGGAGATAAGGCGCAGGCCTCCAGAGGCCAAACCAAGACTCTTGAGTGCAGAACCTGAGAGAGGAGTAGGACACGTAATGGACACAAGCCCGTGAGAAACAGCCCCAGCACTAAGATCCAAAGAGGAGAGCTGGAGGTTAGGGGGAGTGAGATCCCTAGAGTGGACGTTCGAGGTTTTCTGCAGCCCGGTATCCTTTGACTTTTCTTTCTTTCTTTCTTTCTTTCCTTCCTTTCTTCCTTTTCTTTTTTAAGATTTTATTTATTTAAGAGAGAGAGTGCAAGAGCGCTGGCATGAGCGGAGGGAGGAGCAGAAGGAGAGGCAGGGCTCGACCCCAGGGCGCTGGGATCATGATCTGAGCAGAAGGCAGCTGCTTAACTGAGCCACCCAGGCGCCCCTGACTCTCATTCTCACAACCGTGTCCTGGTTTCTGTGTCCTAAATTCTGTGGGTAGAATTTAACCCATGTAACTTGAGCTCTAGTCAAGGCAGGTGATCCTGTTTGTCCCAGGAACTGGTGCCTGGCTGGGCGAGGATGCACCAGGGTCCGTGAGAAACAACGCGACTACTGCTGGGATTTGAGGCAGGCACGTTTCTCCTTCGACCTGACGTTGGGAAGAAGTAAATCATGAAGAGATTGCATCTGTGTTGGGACTGTGATGGGGGAAGGCCCGTGTGTTAGGTTTGATTATCGTTCATTTACTCTCCTCCCAGCACCCACTTCACCGAGAGGAGCAGGATTCTTCCCGGTGTTTGCTGCAGGGTTGGGCACGTGACTTGCCTGTGGGCGCGCAGCCCTTAAATTGGGCTCGGGCATGTGACTTGCTCTGGCCAATGAGATGTTAGCAGATGTAACACAAGCAGCGGCATGAAGTGCGCTTGGGCGGTTATCTCGCTGTGTGCTTCTATTGTAGTCATGAGGAGAATCGGCCAGGGTCTTGCTGCCCCCTCAGCCCAACCTGAGAGTGAATCCCCAGGCTGCATGGAGGAACCAAGTTCAACTGGACCCCCATGTGAAGCAGAGCCCCCCAGGATCTAACTTGATCGACCCCCCAAAGAGGATGAGTAAGTCCCGTTGGCATCAGCTGACCAGCAGATAACTGAGAAAGAAATACCCTCTGGTATTTTGTGGTTGCCGGGTCAGTAGCACATTGTGGGAACAGCTAACCGATACAGCCTCTTTCAGCAGGAGGCCAATATGGCAGTGACAGGGCTAAGAGATTGAAAGAGAAATCAAATAGGGGTCATGGTGATGTCATTTCAACCCCTGATCAAACTGTTCCTGGAGCCAGACTACTTCTTTTTTTTTTTTTTTTAAAGATTTTATTTATTTATTCGACAGAGACAGAGACAGACAGCGAGAGAGGGAACACAAGCAGGGGGAGTGGGAGAGGACGAAGCAGGCGCCCAGCCAAGGAGCCTGATGTGGGGCTCGATCCCAGAACGCTGGGATCACGCCCTGAGCCGAAGGCAGACGCTTAACCGCTGTGCCACCCAGGCGCCCCCAGACTACTTCTTGAACTTTCCCGTTCTGTGAGCCAGTAGAACCCAAGCCATCTCGGATCAGAGTTTTGTCCTTGAAAATAAGCCCTGATTGAACTGGATATGGACTAAATGTGAAAAGGATCTCTACGCCCCTATAATACAAACACACCTAATATATACACACAAGTGTATGGATAGAGATATCTGCTTATATGAAGAAGTCATTAGAAACTGACCGACAGGGGAGGAAGGGGCTTATGTTTAGTTCTCTATGTCTCTGTGGGACACAGATTCTGAGATGGAGATTTACGGGTGGGTGAATACTGAGGACTGTTTGTAGGACCAGCACCTGTGAGGGAGTAGCAGAACAAGTATGGGGCAAAGGGAGAAGTTGCATTGCAATGTATATTGCACCAGAGACCTCAGGGGACCCCATGGAAAGACCTGATGCTGGGGTGGCCCCTCGGACTTGTCCCCATGGATGTGAGGGAGCCAAACTTTGTACCTCCCCCCACCATGGACTAGGCATTGGTGCGGGTTGGCCTCAAAGAAGCATTTAACCACGGGTGAGGCAGCTCCCTTTAGCTGAGGGCGAGTGCTGAAGAGCCTCAGCTGGCAGCCAAAGCCCCTGGCAGCTGGGACGCTGAGTCTTGGTCCTGCGGGAACGGGTGGTAGTCTGGCTAGGGCGGCACAGTCTCCACGGCCAGAAGCAGACCCTGATGCAGGGATTGGACTGGCTTCTGGCTGAAATTACCTAACGGGTGAGAGAGTCTGACCTCAGCAGTCATTATTTGACCTACCTTTGCTTTGTATTATCAACAAGGGAGAAATAATCAGTCAGCAAATGCGGATTTAATACGGAAAGGGTACAAAAGGGCCCCATATTTATATAATTAGAGAGACAATAGCAATGACAATAGCAGTTCTGTTCCAGAACAGACAGGACAAACTTGGCATGAAAAGCCACGTCATTGTCAGGTTTACTCCTCACAGAAGCGATCGTGCCCTGGAAGCGCTGGCTGACTCCCCAGTGTACAGGTTCTTAGGGCGACAGAGTCTAGGAATTAAACTTTCCCATGTACCAAGTATCCCACAGGCCCCGAGGAAGAGACATTCAGTTCTTGCTAAAGGAACCAAGGGCGCCCCTACAAATTTGGAGGAGCCCTCTGCTCCCAGAGCTGGCCTGGCACTCACCACAGTGAGAAATGCGGCCAATCTCCCTGCAGCATCATTTTCCTCCCTTGGGATATCCTCATTCTCCCCCCTTCCATCTTTCCAACTAGTGAACAGAGACTCCTGGGTGCCAGCTTTGAAGGTGGGGTGGGGAGCCCCTTTACCTACTGCTCTCTCACAGAGAAATTCTGCTTCTTGACTTTTCAGCGCCCTTGTGTGGAAATGTGTTACTTACAATGCTGAAAATATTTGAGGTGGAAGGAGTGGAAGCAAGGAAAGTAATGATATTGGCAACACATCATAAATCCACAGAGACAGGGATGCTGAAAGTGGCAGAAGCAAGGACTTTGGGAAACACACAAGGTCAGCCGTGAAGAGGGTAAATTGTGCTACACTCGGGACTGTTTTCTCGAGCCTGGTGTGCAGCAGGGTACAGAAAGCATGTGGGAGCTACACTGTTAGGACACTGATTTCACACGAGTTTAGTATTTCATGTTAATTGTTTTGACATTTCCAGACATGGGCTAATATTGGTCCCCATTCTAGAACAGCCCATTTCCCTCTCCTCCACATGAAAGGCAAAGCTGTTGAGTGTTCCATCCCCATTGGGTCTGGATTTTTACCAGTTGTTTGTTTTAAGTGAAGTATGATTCCTAGGTGTGGAGAACTACAATTTTTCTTTCTAGCTGTTCCTTTTCTGAGACCGGGACTTAGGAGTTTGAGGGGGACAAGATATATCGTGAAAGGAGGAAGGATGTGAAGACACAGAGTGAGGAAATGGGTTAGATTTATAAAGGTAGGATTTGAGGTTTTCTTCTCTATCAGCACGTGAAATGACACCTATAACTTGGGTTTTAGTACTCAAAATTTAAATTATTTTAAAAACAGTATTCTGTAATCACGGACTTCCTTTAGAACAGTGGTTTACATTTTACATCGTGCTCTGCCAACAGCTCTAAAAATGAGATCCCACCATGATTTTTTTAAAAAGCCCACTTTTCCTGAGAAAGACATTCACTTATAGCTATTTGGCTATGCTATTGATCATTTGGGAAAGACTGTAAAAGCATAAAAGTTGTCATAAGATAAACTTATTCTGAATTATCAATAGTTGTTACGGAAATCCCGTGCTTCATGAGATTTTTGTATTTGATGAAATTCAACATCTTTCCTGGTGAGAAATCTTAGCCAAATTGGCATAGAAAAATCCTTCTTTTTAAAAAAAAACAAAAAACAAAAAAACCCAAAAACCTCTACCTACAGGGTATCTACCCTGAAACTATAACAAACACTATGTTTCCTGGTGAAATACTAAAGCAGACCCCTAAATGTGGAAATAAGACAGCGATGCCAACTGTCACTGCTGGTATGTCTCACAGTGGGGAAGGCCCTGGCCATTGCAATAAGAAAAGAAAAAAAAAAGTAGAAAGATTGGAAATAAAGAGAGCCCTATCTATGTAGAAAATCCAAGAAGCTCAAGTGAAATAACCATTAGAACTAACAAAATAGTCCAACAAGTAGTCAGATATGAGAGATCTGGTGAATAATGATGCTCAATTAGAAAATTTAAAGGGAAGAAAGACCGTATTCATAGAAGCAACAAAAACTGTAAAGTACATTGGAAAAAACCTACCAATAAATGTGTAAGACCTCCATGAAGAAAAGAAGAACAGTTTACTAAATGACATACTAGAAACCCTGAATAAACTGAGAGTCCCGTGTTCTTCAATATTGAAAAGATGACAATTGTCCCCAAATTAACCTGTTAATTCAGTGGCATTCTTGTCAAAACAAGGAGAAGTTTTGGCTTTCCCTGGCAGAGGGAAAAAAGTTTGGGCTTACAAAAGCAGCACATGAGCCCCCAACGCTTTTGGGGCTAATAGCCGAGGTGCCACAGCAAAGGTGCCCACTCCAGCTCTGGTTGTATGGGAAATGACAATCCGTGCCTCGGCACTCCGGCTGCAAACCCCGCTGGCGGCCGGTGAGGCCATAAGGCCGTAGGATGCCTCCAGCAGTTCAAGAGCCAAAATCTCCTCTGCCGGCAGGAGCACTTAGGATCAGAACTGGCCCTTGGATATTTATTACAAGAAGGGAAAGGATCTCAGGGAGGGAAGAAAAAGTTGCTCTCTAGATAGAAAGACAGGACATTTGATTTGAAAAAATTATTAATGGATGACTTTGTTTTCTAAGCTGATGAAGTGGACAAAATAAATTCTGTAATTAGAAACATAAGGATAATTAATTTACTAACTTTCTTCTTTCCTCCAGACATTATCCTCTATGTTCAGAAACAATATATAAATCTGTACTGGTTCCTTGTCCTTAATGAGATAATGAGATCCTGGAGAACATGAACTAGGTGTCCTTGTTCTGGAAATGTTGATGGATGCTAAATGAATTTTATTTTATTTTACTTATTTCATTTTTTAAAGATTTATTTATTAAAGAAAGAGAGAGCATGTGGGGAAGGGGAGGGGCAGAGGGAGAGAGAAAGAGAGAGAATCCTAAGCAGACTCCAGGCCCAGCATGGAGTCCAATGTGGGGCTCTATCTCACAACCCCAAGATCATGACCTGAGCCAAAATCAAGAGTTGACGTTTAACCGACTGAGCCACCCAGGTCCCCCCAGTGCTAATGAATTTTAAAATCTAAAATGTCTGGAGAAAGGAAGTCCAAAGGATGGTCCAAAAGTATTGATGGAATGAGTTATTATATTTATTCATCCACTTATGATTGTTTTTGAACAGTCCAGGAGAAAAGCGTAGATGCCAGGAAATTAGAAAAATGCAGCTATGGTGCAAATCTTCAAAAGACTTAAGTTGAGCAGTCCTTTCAAATGCCTCTCCCTCACTGTCAGTTTGGAAGATTTGGGAATAATTGTATAAAGCTGAAATATAAAAAGAGAGAGACACACAAAAAGCTTAACAAAGCAATTTGAACTTGAATATGTGCCTATAATAAAAGGGTAAGGAGACTGGTCCACAGATGGTCACTGTATTTGGCTCCAGCATGCTGTCTGCCAGGACCCCACACGACTTCATTTATCAAATTCCTTAAGCTTAAAAGAGCAGTTGTGATGACTTCACTTTTACCCCAGCTCTGAGCACAGTGCAAAACATCAAGGGGGAAAAGCTGGGCTACGTCTCTCCAGAAGCAGCGAGGCCAGACAGTTTGGTGAGGTTTGATATCATTTTGAGTGATAAGGCAAGAGAAAGGCCCGAAGAGTCAGTAGTCGAGAAAAAGCTCCCGCACATTTGGGAGTTTGGGAGACACCAAAAACACAGGCAAAGATCTAAGAAGTGATGCCGACAGGAAGGAAGAAAATAAAACCGCTGCCAAGGAAAAATTCAAACCGACTCATCGGGAAAATAGATTCGTGTGTTCAGAGTCGAGAGTAATCCGGAAAACCACAGTGACATTTGTGATGTCATGAGGACAGTGACAGCAAATTAGATATGTAATCAGTGTGTCTCTTCCTCGAGCCGCCTCGTGTATGCCTTGAAGTTCCGGCAGCCAGAGGGCAATCTGGGGTCATGTTATTTCAGGGTCAGTGTATGAGGACACAGATGCGTGCCTTGTCCCCTTTACTATCCCTCCATTCTTCCACTCTCTTCCGGCAACCAGATCCAGACTCTTGGCTTCACTTCGGCCCTGCCTTCAGCCCCCACTGCTTCCTGAGAAATCTTTGAAGATATGGCGCCCCCTTGTCCTGCTGTCAGGGCATAGTGGTTTCTGGAATGTGGTTTCTCCCTACTGCCTTCCTCTGACCACCAGAATAGAAACTGGAAGAAAGCAGAATGACCTTTTCAATAATCTTTCAGAAATCACCTTCACGGCTGGGTTTGCCATTCATTTGTGTACCAAGGACTTTACGAAGTGGAAATGGCTGAACTCATCTGGCAGGGCTGTCGTTTTGCAGCCGGCCAGCTCCCAAATCCCTGAGGTGTGAGGGCTGGGCTCTCCCCGGCACGTTCTTTTCAATAAACATTCCCACACTTGGCCTTTTACTCCAGCCACCCCGTCCCTGCCCTCCCAGCGCCTGGAGCTTTCCACCTTGGCTCTGGCTCCTCGAGCCTGGGCTCAGCCTTCCAGTTCCAGGTTGACCTTGGCTGAGAGCCCCACATGGTCATTCTTCTCGTAAATGTAGAAACTCGCAGGCCCAGCTTTCTGCACTTGGCCTCTCCGCAGGACTCTGTAGGACTCGAGGCCTCCGCAACCTCCGGCTGGCCCCGAGCACACGTGTGCGCACTCGCTTACCAGAAGTCTGTGTTTGCTGAGTTGGATTTGGCCTTTGTCGACCCTGCTGCTGGGTCCACGGTAAGAAAAGCGCGGAGCTGGGCCAGGTCTCTGGTCTATCCTGGGCTGCGTTAGTACCTGTGGGCATGTAGGGCTCTCCCTCCCTCCCTCTCTCTCTCTCTCTCTCTCTCTCTCTCTCTCTCGCTCTCTCTCGCTCTCTCTCTGACAGGCTCCGTACATACTTGACCCCCCGCCCTGGAGGACAAAACACAAGATGTTCTTTACCATCATTGCACGCCCGGCATTTGACAAAAGACTGTTGCAAGCTGCATTTTCCTCATCTGCAAAATGGACAAAATTGAGAGCACCTACCACGTAGAAAGGTTGTAAAGATTCAGTGTTTGGCCGTTTGAAAACGACTGATTATTCGTTGATCCAGCCAACTCAGATAACCCTAATGAGGTAAGGAACGCAGTGTGAGAGCAAATTCAAGAAACAGCCAAGTTGGGAAACTTTGGATCTCTGGTTCCTTCCTTGGGTTTTAACCTTATGGCAAAATCCTCCGTGGCGTAGCACGTCTCGGCTCGCTGTCGGAGGGTGGTGGACTGGGGGCTTCGATACACCTCCAGTCCTTAGCATCTGACAAACCTGGGATTGGAGAGAGCTCTGCGATTTCTAGCTGTGGGACCCTACAATCTTTGAGCTTTAATTTCCTCATTGGTAAAATGGGGACCAGATAATGGAGTTGGCATGATTTAATACTCCCAATGCTTGATAAGTGCTCGACAAGCTTTGTTTTGATTCCTGGTGCCAGCATGCTCCTTGGTGCTGACCAAGGTGCCCCCTGGACCCTGGCTTTTCACAACTTCCCAACAAATGGAGTGAATTATGTGATCTCCACTTTCTATCTCCAGTCCCACTTACTTGGCTTCCCAGCTTTTCTTCCTTATCCAGTCAATCTTTTACTTCCGGCTGCCCCCGCTTGGGTATGACCCATTATATATTTACAAGTTAAAGGTTCTACGCCAATTACACTCAGATTCTTCCTTGAAATTTTTCTTGAACAAATTCGCCGTCCTTGACTCCTTGACCACACTCATCGCCCGTGTCAGGGATGACGCGTGCACATGGCACAAGCTGCCTCTACATCCTCCTGAGTCCATGGCAGACATTGCTAATGGATCCCGCCATGTTTTCCTGGGAGCTGAGCCAGGGTCTCAGTCACTTTGCAGACATCATGCCGTCTCTCTACCTTTTATTTGTTCCCTCTCTTGGACTCAGGACCATATTTGTATGATCCTTGCTTGTGGTCATCTGGGCTTCTCCTATCCATCCCACTAGACTGAATATACATCTGTCCTTTTCAAGGGCCCTCCTACTGACCATCACTCTAACTCTGTCTAAAAGGATAAACACATGGCCAATAGCCCTTGCCTTTCAGCTATAGCTAGGGCCTGTCATTGCGGGTTATGTAATAAAACAAAACTATGTTTCATTATGCTTTTCCTTTTTCTAGTTAATCATAATCATTTCCTGTGACATTTAGTAAGTATTCTTTAAAAACATGATATTTACTGACTGTGCATAGAGTCTATCAAATTGATATACTTCTGTTTATTTAACAAGTTCCCTAGTGTTGGACCTGATGTTTGGCAGCTACTGGTATCTGGTTATGATAAATCATACCATGATGTGTTTCTTCGTAGCTATGGTTGTGCCTACATCTCCAAATACTTTCCTAGGGTGGGGTTTCTAGACATTGGAATCATCGTGCCAACAGGAAGCACAACTTTAAAGTTCTTGATACTATTGTCATGTCGTTTTCTGGAAATTATTTTTTATTTACATCCCCCTCAGTAGTGTAAAATAATAATATTAATCATCACTAATCTTTATGGAGTTTGTTTTGTGCCAGGCATGGTTCTAAGAACTTTACATACATTAGCTCATTTCATCTTCACCAGACCCTTATTTTATTGCTGAGGAAACCAAAGCACAGAGTGGGTAACTAAACCGCCCAAGGCCACACAGCTGGTACGAGGTGAAGCCTGGATCTGAACCCATTCACCTACCCTGCTCCCCTAAAAAAAACTTTACTGTGTCTTCAATAACCTGGAGTACAATTGGATTTTTCGATTTAAGCAAGGCTTAAAGAAAATCTACTTCCGCTGGCGTGACCTAAATGCAGTCTTATCCAGAAGCAGAAGGCCCAGGTGCTGTTGTCCAGTCCCTTTAGCAAAATGGAGTCTTACCAAAAACTCTGAATATTTGGCGCCAAGTAACTGAAATATTACTTATAACTTATTACATGATAAAGTGTCATTATTAAAAACAACAAAAGTATTTCTTCAAAACAAGTGTATCTGTTTTCCTGGAGAACCCATCAGTGGTCTGAGACAGTTGTTGTTGGTCTGAGGCAGAACCCATAGGCCCAGTAATTAGAACTCCGGAGCACAAGCGAGAAAAAATTAGTGTTTTCTTTCCTTCTTTTCTTTTTTTTTTTTAATTTGTTTATTTGGGGGTGAGGAGAGAGCATGAGCCAGAGGGTGGGGGGCACAGAAAGAGAGAGAGAGGGAGAGAGACACAGAGAAGCAGACTCCCTGCTGAGCACTGAGCCAGAGGTGGGGCTCGACCCCAGGATCCTGGGTTCCTGACCTGAGCTGAAACCAAGAAGCGAAAGCTTAACTGACTGAGCCACCCAGGCATCCAGAGAGTTGGCATTTTCTAAACTCTAATCTGAGAAGCCGTCCTAAGGACTTCAGCTCCAAAAAAAGAGGAATTAATTCAAAGCAGCCCAAAATATGTCAGCTGAACTATAACACCTCTTTAAGGTTATTGCAAACAATGATTCTAGATCTTTTTCCTTAAATTAAAAATCATATTAATGCTAACTTAAACATGATCGGGAAGGGTCCGCATTAGAACTTATTTCCCCCCCTTCCTGAAGTCAAAAGTTTAAAATCCCAAGTCATAGGGGTTCCTGACCAGCAAAGGGGTATTTTTTCTTCTCCTTTTGTGTCTCAGGCAAATGGTTGGCTTCCTTAAATCTTTTATTCCCGTGACTTCTCAAAATAGGTATGACTTGGGGGATAGGGTTTCCAGATTTTGCAAATAAAAATACAGGATCCGCGGTTAAACTTAAATTTCAGATGAACAATGAATAATTTTTTAGTGTGTGTCCCATGCAATATTTGGGATACGATATGAAGAATTACTCCTTACTTATCTGAAACTCACATTTAACTGGGGTTCTGTACTATACTAGCATTACATTGGGGGAGGTGGGGAAGGAAGGCTAAGAAAGTCCAGGGCAGAGAGATGAGGAACGGGATTTAAAATTCTTTTCCTCTTTTGTTCTTTTCAGGTTAAACAGAAACATGAATGGTGTCTGCTATTGCTATTCAGTGCTGTGATCCCTCAGGGTTCTGGAATTGTTTGCTTCCTGAAGAGCATGCTGCTTACTGACTCAGGCTGTCCTGATACTCAAGGGGAGTGTCTCAGGGCTGCAGATGTGCTCCTAGCACCTTCCCTGGAAAGCACATAACTTCAGGTAAACATTGACATCCGTATTATCTCCATTTCCAAGTACAGTTTTGATGTCGAGGGGCCCTTTTGCAGAGAAATGTTTCCCAGGCTGGCATTTTCCAGTAGCAGCAGAAAGGCTTTTAAGTAACCTATGAAAAAACAGTGAAAATTGCAGCCACTTCGGCTGGGCTGTGTGTGGTGGCGGTGTTGGGGGGCGTGTGGTGGGATGTGGGGAGGGAAGGAAGGTCAAGGTAGGAGAAGGGATAATTAGAGGTCATCTGAAAATGGCCACAGCCTTCTAAACCCTGTCCCCTCCACTCCCCTGCCCCCCCCCACACTGCCTGTCTCCGTCTTCACCTGCCCTCTGTGGAGATGGGTCCTTTTTGAGAGTTTCTGAGCCTCACAAAGGTGAAATCCAGACACTGGACCTTTACAAATAAAAGTTTGAGCAACTCAGGAGACCCCATGTAGACATTTCCTGGGAGCCCTCCACAGCTCCGATGTTGAGGGTCTGCTTTTCTTCAATCTTCTCTGGGGCCAATGCACAGAGGACAGATGTGCCACCCTGATTAGCACAGTGGCTTGGCACTGGTTTTCCATCAAGGAATTGATGGGATGAAGGAGATTTAGAAATGGCCTGGGTGCTAGCTTTCCCTCTATGGAGAAAATCTTGGGTTTTTCTTGTGGCAGCAGAATTCAAATACAGACCTTAAAAATAATTAAGATACAAAAAAGCCCCATTCAGACAATGCTGTTTATCTTTATAGAGGGGGTTAAATGATTTGCCCCTATTTTGGGGGCAAGTTAGTGGTTGAGGGAAGAAAGCAATCAAGCCCTGTTTGGTCATCAGTGAGGGGACTTCTCTTTCTCTTTTTAAAAATCTTTATTTTCAACTTATTTATTTAATTAAAAATTAAAATACATTCATAGTTGGAAAAAATAAATGTGCTAATCACAGGAAACATTTAAAATGCAAAAGATGTAGAAAGGTGAAAAAGACTAGTACAAACCCACGTCCTAGAGATAATCACTGTTAACGTTTTTTCTCTTTCCAGTCTTTTCTTTATGTGTATATATATCTACATGATTGGGACCAGACTAATTATATAACTGTACATACTTTAACAACACTTGCTGGGCTCTTCTCCGTGCTATCAAACATTTTTCTACAGGACTGACTCAACAATACCTGCTGTTTGGATATATTAAAACTCACTTGATCATGCTCCTGGTGATAAACTTTTAGGTTCCTTCCAGGCTTCCTCTCTTACAAACAATGCTTGCTCTCTTGATCTCCTTTTAGATCAGACTTTGTGCATTTCTGATTATTACTTCGGACGCATTCCTAGATGTAACGATGGCAGCCATGCCATGTTCTTTTATAAGCAGTATTCCTCCCACAAATCTTAGTTTTCCCAAAACTCTGTGATTCCCTCTTCTCTGTGTGATTAGTAGAATAGAAAACATGACATCTCGTGGATGTCTGGGTTTTCTTTATTTTCCAGAGTACAGGCTATTTCAATCATGCTTGGGTTTCCAGAATCTTGGGATCCCAGTAATGGAGCTCAATTACCATGACTCCAATATCTCCCTGGCAAATATGTTCTTGAGTTCAACCCAGGAAACAGGAACATATTTTTTGCACCCATGGCCTCCCAACCTAGGCCTGGTCAGTGAGATGGACCGGTGTCAGGTCCCTCCCTGCTCAGGATGCATCTAACTGGATAGTGAGAATGGAGACTCTGTGAGCTCAGAAGCTGTGAGTGGTGAATCTAAGCGCTTCTGGTGGGAACTCCGGTGGCAGCGAAGACAGTGGTAGGTGAGGAGGAATGAGGAGAATTCTGTGGAAGTGAATGTCCTGCTCAGCCCTTGTCTTCTGCTCTCCTTTGTCCTCTGGGGCACAAGCAATCAACGGCCTGCTCCTCTTCGCATTGCCCCTACCTGTGGCCTCAGACAGGTTTCCTTGACATTGCCTCACTGCAGTCTGAGATGAGAAGAAATGGAAGCCAGCCTTACACTTCATTCTCTCCTCCTTGAGGAGACAGATTGTACTGGTTTTGCGAGGGTTTGTATCTCTATCAAAGACATGAAACAGACAAGCCATATGAAGCCTTCCTCCTCAACCCCACTGACTTCTCTTTTCTACTTAGACCCCCTAAGGAAAGAGAAAAGCTCCCTGAGGAATCACAGTGGGGATCTGAAGACATGAAGGCCTGAGGCTGCATGCAGCACTGCTTAGGGGAACTTCCCTCACAGAAGCAGCAAACCCAGACTTGATCGTTTTCTGGGCCTTTCCTCACAGGAGTAGATGGGTGTGTGGGAGTGAAGGGGTGAGGAGAGAAGCTGAGGTGGGGGATGTTACGGGCCAGTGTTAGGGATTACCCTTTCTAGTGCTTTCCCTCTCTTCCCTTCCTCTTCGCTGCTGGTCCTGCCCCCTAGTGGGTGTAGGCTAAAGGGGCAGGGCTGGGGGGTGCAGTGTGCGGCAGAGAGAAGGCAACACAAGGGCAGGAGAGGGGATGGGAATTTCAGACACTAGCAATCTGAGAGCACAGGAAGTTCCTTCTGGAACTCAGCAAGGGAGAGAGAGGGTCCTTGATGATTACTGCCATTATTACATAAGGGATAGGTAGAAGACGCTGCCTGGCTGCCTCGGCGAGCGGAAATATCAGGCACTGCCTGGAAATGACAGACCTGACTGAGAACTGGAAGAGAATGACAATGAGGAAAACGAAGATGATGATGGCCATCTTTTGTTGAGTTTTCTGAGTGCCAGGCCGTGTGCCAGGACCATAGATCAGAGGCCTGCTATCCTTGTCACCGCTCTGGGCAATGGACATTGTTGGTGTTTGGAGATGAGACCGTTGAGGCTCAGAGAGCCAAACAAGCTTGCCTGAGGCTATCGGCTGGTCAGTGCAAGGAGAGACCGCACCAGAGACAACTATCTCTGAGACCCACGCACAGTGTCCTACAGCCCCGCACAAAGCGCCAACTGCAAGCCAGCCCAGCAGGGGCGTACAAAAATAAGAATGACACCACCCCCAATTTTCATAAGCTTATAGTCCAGTGACATTTCCAGAAGACCTGATTTCTCTTTCTTCATTGCATTGAGTCCATCCCATCCGAAGCCAAAGCTCCTTCTGAGGACTTGAGAGCCTCGTCGTTTGTTTCCCTCAGCTAGATCCCTCTCTTCTCCGAGGAGGCTCCGAGTCCTGTATCACCCGGTCGGCCAGTGGCCTTCTTGCCCTTCCTGAAGGCAAGGTGAAGACGAAGGCGGGAACCCAGGGCACCGCCGTGTGCCTTTCCGCACAAGACTTGCTCTGGTTTTCTGTGAACGTAGAGCTTTGAATTCAATCTGTGCACGTCTAGGCTTTTGTAGGAGGGTGGGGTCCCTCAGGGCACCTCGGCAGGTCTTGCCCTCCTGCTTCCCGTTAGCACAAGGGCGGGACCAACAGCTCACTTGACCTGTGATTTTCATTCTTTGACTCTCGACCTAAACAACTTCACAGACCCATTTCCCTGCCTATGTCTCCCTGGCCCGGCGCACCTTTCTGCTCCGCGGCCGCGCTCCTCCGCCCGCACCCCTTCCCCAGCTCCTGCACCTGGATCGTTTTGCAGGAGGTCCACGCGGTTGACCGTTTCTCTGTCTCAATTGTTAGGCCGGTAAGTGGTAAGGAGTGGTAAGGGTCCTGAGCAGCCCCCACGAGGAGAGGGGAGGCTCACGGCTGCGTCGTTTGCTTTCCGAGGCATCTCCCGCTGCCTTTGACTTTATCACTTCCCCGTTTGAATTGCACTGTCATGTTGTTGTCCAGTTCTTGGTGCGGTCGTCTGCGTTCTGACTTCATCTCACTCCGGGACGAGGATGTACAAACCTTATTTATTTATTTTTTTTCTCTATTTTGGCTTGCGACAGCTTTATGTCTATTGTTCACATCAGTGGGTATCTGGAATGCCGCGGCTTTCACTTTCAACCACGGTTAAATGGAGCCAGGGTACTTTGACAATGGGTCTCCTAGGCCAGTTGGGAGGGGGGCAGGCTCTGGAAGAAGAGCCGCAGGACAGAGATGGATGACTTGTCATTGGTTGCGAAGACAGGTCTCTGCTTCAGAGCTGGCAAGACAGGTTTAAGAAGACTTGCGAGGAAGGGCGGTTCCTCCGGGCAGCGTGGATTCTACGGATTCTACCCCGATGCAAGGGGAAAGTCTCTGGGAATTCCCTGGGATCAGTGCTTTGCCGGAGAGGTTTCCAAGAGACATTATCTCAGTATATTCCATTTTAATAAAGAACATTTAAGAAGACAGCATCTGGGCAGCATGTGTATAGGTAAAAGGAATTCTTTCTGTCTGTGGTAAATCCGCAACCACTTGGCCCACAGGGATTTGTCGCCACTAAATCTTCCCCGCTCGCGGTAAGAGGCTCAAGTGGAGCGGTAAGGGTCCCACCTCTGCGCAGGGTCACAGGAGCGGGGCCGCTGGGCCGTTGCAGGCCCGTTCCGCAGAGGACTTCTTCTCCACGCTCTGGTCAGCCACCGGGTGTGATGGTGCCGTGAGTGTCGTCTATGCTGCCCCAGGATGAATTTCCTCCAGGCACGGGAAATGTCGTCGCTGTGTCAGCGATATCCAGCCTTCTCACCGTACTCTAAGTTCTTGTCACCTGAGGATGTGGTTACCTTCAAAGATCTCCTTAGAACGTTGGGACAAATGTTAACCCCTCAAAGCAAGAACTTGATCCCTAAACCTGCTACCTATCTGATTTTCTATTCGGACAGGTGTATTATTATTGCTTTCCCCCTGCCAAGCTCCTTACCAAAAGAAAGGTGAAAGCCATGCTTCTCTGAAGCACGTCATGTCTTACTCTAGCTGTGGAGAAAACCCCTTTCTCACTGGGAGAAAATGCATCCTGGTTTGAAAAGTCAGAGATGCAAAGTTTTGTCTTTTTCTCTTCCTTCTTCTCTTTCTCCTTCTCCTTCTCCTCCTTCTCCTTCTTCTTCAATCAAGAAGATGTATATCCTGGCTAAGTCTCTAACTTCATCTGAGTTTTTTTGTTGTTGTTTTTCCTCGTTACAAAGTAAAAGGTTGGACCCAGTGATTCCTTTACAAGATCTTTTTTCCATTCTAAATGCCAGAGCTGCTTCTCTGAGTAGTATCTGCAAGGGTGATAATACCTGGCTTACTTAGACTCCCTTTCCCCGTGGAGACACAGAATAGGCTTCCAACAGTGGTACGACTTTAGTGCATGCATTGTCCCTTTATGATGCTTCATCCAGCTGACAACTAGCTAATACCAGACAGCTGGACTTCTTAAACCATGCGATCTACGTCTAGGTTTTGTTTTTTAAATGAACTCCAATATCAGAATAACTGACTGTACTGAGCTCGTACTTCATACCGGGTGTTCTAAGCCTGTAGATGTGAAAGCACTTTTGATTTAATCCTCACACATAGCCTAGGAGGTACATTCTATTATTCATCCCCTTTTGACAGATAAGCAAATCAGGACACAAAGCCTATTGAATAGCTTGCGAAAGGTCACGTGACAACATGGGAGACCCTGGATTCCGGCGCATGCTGGCTAACCCTGGAGTCTGTGCTCTTGGCTGCCAGGCTGAATCTACATCCCTGCAAATGGTGGTGTGTTTCGTTCTGTTTTGTTTTGTTTTCCTGACAGCCTCAGTTATTTTAGAATCTTCTTTTTTTTTTTAAAGATTTTATTTATTTATTTATTTGACGGAGAGAGAAAGCACACAAGCAGGGGGAACAGCAGAGAGAGATGGGGAAGCAGGCTCCCCACTGAGCAGGGAGCCCAATGTGGGACTCCATCCCAGGACCCCGGGATCATGACCTGAGCCGAAGGCAGACACTTAACCTACTGAGCCACCCAGGCACCCCCTGGCTCTGTTTTCAAGTCCAGTATATTTCCCACATGTTGGAGGCTAGAACTTGCATTTATGTCTTCATAATATGATTGGACTCTAGGGATATGCAAATCTACATAACACCACACTATATACCAGAGCCTAGAATGAATAAACTGGACATTTGAGGTTTCTGGAGAGAACCGTAGAGATTATCACCACTATGGTCGACATTGATCAGGAAAGCTGAGGCAGGTTATGAGAAGACACTGGTCGTTTCCCTGAGCCCCCCCCCCCCCCTAACCTCCTGCTTCAGGCCTTTAGAAGACACTGAGCATCGCTTGTCTTCACGATTGAGAAATATTGCCTGGTTACTCTGAGGGAGACCAACTGGTGGATGTCCTGTGGCAATGACAGGATACGGCTCCAGCTGGAGTCTCTCTTCCCGCTGCTGCGCTCAGCTCATCCCAGTTTCAGCAAAGACANCTTGTCTTCATGATTGAGAAATATTGCCTGGTTACTCTGAGGGAGACCAACTGGTGGATGTCCTGTGGCAATTACAGGATACGGCTCCAGCTGGAGTCTCTCTTCCCGCTGCTGCGCTCAGCTCATCCCAGTTTCAGCAAAGACAAAAACCACCATCTCAAAGCATTTTCCTCCAGCTCAGGAACACCTCATTTTAAGGAATGCTTATAGCACCTAGCATTTTGCCTGGCCCATGATAAGCACTCATAAATATTTGTTACTTCCTGCCAAAGGAGATCAATTCAGCAGTGATTTTTCACTTTTCCAAAAGATTCCCTGCAGGGTTCCTTTAAATGGCCAGCTCCCCTAGTGCATTTAAAATGCGACTTGATTTATAGGAATTCAGCGTACATGGCTGTGCAAGGCCACATCAATCGTGTAAACTGAGATGCATGTGCTGCCGGGTTCCCACTGACCGAGCCTGTTGGCAGCTCTCCTCCACCAGCTTGGAATGCGCACAAACCCCGGGTCTGCTCTCCCTCCTTTTATCACAAAGGAGCTCATTTTGTGAATGAACAGCCCCAGCCAGCCGCCCGGTGGTATTCCCAGTGACCTTCGCCCAGGGATTGGATTCCCGCCCAGCAGGGAGACAGGGCCTGAGGAAAAGGTGAGTTCATTGATTGCCACAGCCTGCTGAGCTGAGGTCTGGGGAGAAAAGGGCTCAGAGAACTTTTCCTCTCTCGAGAATCACCTCCGAGAAGCTTCCCTTCCTGCCCGTGTCACTTTCTCTCTTCTTTGTACAGGGCTGTTGGATTCTGTTCAGCAGGGAAGTCTTACTGCTTCTGCTGCTCGGCTCTTTTTTTTTTTTGCTTTTTTTTCCTTTACTCTTTTCTTTTTTCTTTTCTTTTCTTTTCTTTTTTCTTTTCTTTTCTTTTCTTTTCTTTTCTTTTCTTTTCTTTTCTTTCTTTCTTTTTTTTTTTTTTTTAAAGATTTTATTTATTTATTCGACAGGGATAGAGACAGCCAGTGAGAGAGGGAACACANCCCTCCCCCCCCCTCCCACCCCCTCTCCTCCTCCTCCTCCTCACCACGGCTTTTTCAGTTTGATGTTTTTAGGTATCAAAGGAAGGTCTCCAGGAACCCTGCAACTAAAGACTTTAATGAGGACCATGCCCGAGAAATCCCGGCTGCCAAAGACATGATGATGATTTATGTCGCTCACTCACTCCCTAACAGCAAGAGGACTATTTGTAAAAATAAAAAAGCTGCTCATATGGAATTAAACAAGAGCATAGCTGCTTCCTTCCAGACCCTGGGAGCTTAACAAAGAGCATCCACACTCCAGGGCCCGCAGCACATGGCTCGGGGCCCGCTGTCTTCCTGCCTCGGAAAGCTCAGGCCCCTTTGCGCAGGCAGCCGCTCGCCCTCCCCGAGGGTGGCCCTCCAAGGGCACATTCCCAAGGAAGCACAAATTTGTGTCGGACACAGAAGGGTCGATGCTCTCCTCAGGCCTCAGCCGAGGCGGGCAGAACAGCTGTGCTGCTGCAGGGGGCCGGCGAGCCTGGGGGGCAAGGTGTTTAGGGCCCTCTTTGTTCCTGGTGTCAGAGAGGGAAGTGACTCGTGGACACCCAGTGGGTTCTGGCCGCTCCCTGAAGAGAGGCTGCAGGGCAGGGATGCATCCTAATGCCCGTTTCCTCATGTCGGCTGAGGCCACCTCAGAGTATTGCCAGCAGGAGGGAGGCGAAGCATAGAAAACCCACAACATGGTGCTGACCCACGTCACTCTTATTATCGTTCTACACTGTGGCTGCCACTCAGGCCTCCTGCTGCTGCGGCGACACTGGCTGAGGGACTGCTCTGTGTTCTTGCAATGCCACAATCAGTCAGGGGCAGCCGCCAGAGGGGACACACAAGAAAGGGGAGGCACAAGAAAACGAAGTTTATTATACTCTCGGGACCTAGAGAGGGGTAACTGCGTGCCACCCAAAGTCATGGGGGAGGGGTCAGGTCCTGGGCAAGTGACAGAAGACCGGGTCTAGGGGCAAGGATCTATGACCTCTAGTGGGGCCTCTGCGGGGAAAAGCAAGGCCCGGCAGAGGAAGCAATTTAGGGTTGGCTCGTGAGAATTCATTTTGGTGGGTGCTGGGCTGTAGAGTGGCCTCTCGTCAATTATTCAGGCAGAGGATGACTGCCGCCTTCCTGGGCTGCTCAGGCCAGAGAAAGAAAGTTGCACTCGGGATGGGTTAGCCGGCATACCAGAGAAAGGCATGTTCCTGGCTCCAAGGCATGTTATCTCAGAACTGGCTAGCCCCTCGAAGAGCAGTCTCTCCCCAGTCAGAAAAGGTTTTTCGAAATGTCAAAACATTACAATATACAGAAAATAAGAAGGAAGAAATATATGCAGAGATGGGATTTGTGGATATCAGAGGCAGGAGTTGGAGGGAAGAGGAATTGGAGGAAGGCAGTCCTAAAATAAACAAACTAACAAATCTTGTGTGTGTCTCTCTGTGTGTGTGTGTGTGTGTGTGTGTGTGTGTGTGTGTTCGTTCACAGTACCCGGCCCCAGCTGCTGTGCTCATGTTTGCATCATGCTTGGCCACACTTCCCACGGACCGCTGCCAGCCATTGATGGATCCAGGCGGGGATGCCCACACGTGCTCCTTCTTGAGAAGTCCTGGGGCTCCTCTGTCAGCAACTTTTGCTCAAGGAGTTCAGTGTGGATCCATTTATGGGAACTGAACTGGGGCCCGAGACTCTCCTACCCCATCCCTCACAGAGGTCAGAACCACAATGGGTCTGAGGGCTCTCCCCTTGCCTTTTCTGCTTACCGCCCATCTACCCCCCAACCTATTTTCTCCTACAGACGCTCCCCTCAGTAACAACAATCATTTGTTGTGTGTCTAAATCCCTGTGCTGGTGTCTGTGTCGGGGGACCTGAGCTAACACGTGTGCAGACTAGGCTCTCCATCATTCTGTGCTGTACGAGTACTAGCAACTTTTCTGACGCACAGACATTCGTTGGCTCCTTTACTTAGTCACTTAACCTTGAATAAAAGCATCGACTAGCTATGCCATGAGTGTTTGATGCTGAAGACACAGAGATGCTTCCTCTCCATTATAGACTGAATATTTGTCCCCCACTCGCCCTCCCAAATTTCTATGCTGAAACCTAATCCCTGATGTGATGGTATTGGGAGGGTGGAACACTCATGAATGGAATTAATGCCCCTATAAAAGACACCTTAGGAAGCTCCATTGCTCCTTCTGCCATTGAGGACACAGCAACAAGATGGCTGCCTATGGACCAGGAAGTGGGTCCTTACCAGATACTGAATTTGCTGACACCTTGATCTTGGACTTCCCAACCTCCAGCACTGTGAGAAATAAAGTTCTATTGTTTATAAGCCACCCAGCATAAGGAATTTTGTTACAGCAGCCTAAATGGACTAGATACTCTCATTGATGGGCTGGCAAGCTGAGGTGCACCAATAAACATGCACACCAATAATCATAATAAATATGGTTAATATTCAAATGAAGGAATATAAGAATCCACAAGAGGAAGTGTTTTACTCTACTGGCGTTGGGGAGTGGAGATAGGCAAGAAGGCTTCATTAATGAAGCATATTTGAATTCTGGAAAAAGATACACATTCCACCCTCTCACCTGCTACCTGCAATGTGACCCAAGCAATAAATTAAGAGGAAGAACAGGAGCCGGTAAGAGGTGTAATATCACACCATTTGATGGGCTTTCCCCTTCTGTTTCATTGCCTTGTACAATGGCTGTAAGTAGCAGTAATTATCCCACAGATTCGAGACATATTCCACTTTGCCAAATGGAAAGAAGCACAAATGTCATGAACTTGTCCATGTTGGGAGACAACTGTCATAGAAGCAGGTTAGTCTGAGAGGCCATCATAGAGCAGAGCAATCACGTAGATGCACACGGAGATGCTACTGGTCTTCAGTTGGGGCTCAGCCTGACCCTAGATCCAGCTTCCATAGTCAAATGGGGATCTGTTATGGGCTGGATCGTGTCTCCTACAAAAATTCGTATGTTGAAGTCCTAATCCCCAGTACCTCAAAGTGTGACTGTATTTGAAGTTAGGGTCTTAACAGGGTTAATCAAGGTAAGGGGTCATGAAGGTGGCCCTAATCCAGTATGACTCATGAGAAGAGGAAATGTGGATAGGGACACATGAAGAGAGTGAAGACACACTGAGGGAAGATGGCCATCTACAAGCCAAGGAGAAAGGTCTGGAGCAGATCCCTCACTCATGGCCCTCAGGAGGAACCAACATTGCCAGCACCTTGATCATGGTCATCTAGTCCTCAGAACTATGAGAAAATAAAATTTTTGTTGCTTAAGACTCCCGGTCTGTGATACTTTATGTGGTAGCCCAAGCAGGCTACTATAAGCCTCCTCTTTGTCCCCTGCCTTGGGGATAGGCTCTGGCCCCATTCTGTTCCCAACCTTAACGGAGTGGTGAGTAGGGAAAGATGGTGTTTTCCTTTCCCAGAGACCTGGGGATTAACTTCTGACTACGGGAGGGAGAGCAGGGGAAGTGAGGCCCGAGGAAAAGCAGAAAGCCAGGCTTACCACAATGAGCACCTGGTCAAGCAGAATGAGGAAGAATTGACCAAAGAACACCGGTCCCAGAAGCCGCAAAGGCAGAAAATGGGAAAGATACACTTTTGTCCCTTTGATTTGAAGGCAATGATGCTATTGGAAAACAAGACAAATTATTCTGTGGGACTAAAAATAGAGCTGCGCTGTCTGATAAGAGTCAGGGTAGATGTATCGCCCTGCAGTCCAAAAGGGAAGAAAAATGAGGCGAGAAGAGGGACATGACCGGGGACTAGAACCTAAACAGCAACTCATATGAAGCCTTTGTTCTGGCCCCTGAGAAACTCAAAATGGGAATTCCTGAGAAAAGGCCAGGTGATACCTTAAACTCACATCTGACATTGTTGGAAAGAAGGCTTCATTGGCCCTGGGTCAGAACCAAGAAACGTGAGCAGTTTTAACTTGGAGGGTGTGATGTGACGATCCAGTCACTTTCCTGGGGGCATATCAAGTCAGACTATGACAGATACTACATTATAGCAAATTGTGTCATTGGGGAGCTAACCAATGCCCTAGGCAGGGTCTGCAATATCTTAATGCCCAAATCATCTCCCTAAAGTAAAACATTTCATGAAATTGCCTTATTTACCCTGGTGTTTTTTGACATACTGAGGGGTAGTTTCCTGCTAAAATATATTTTTTTTCTTTTTTATGTAAACAACAGAAATGTGTGGGGTTACTAAGGATGAATCTCCCCACCCAAATATACACCCTTAAAGGATGTACGTCTTTTTTTTGTTTTGTTTTGTTTTTTAAAGAGAGAGTGAGAGCAAGTGCAAGCAGGGGTCAGTGGGGGAGAGAATACTAAGCAGGCTTCACACCCAACACAAAGCCCTGTGACGGGGCTTGATCCCATGACCCTGAGATCATGACCTGAGTCGAAATCAAGAGTCTGATGCTTAACCGACTTAGCCACCCAGGCGCCCACCTCTTTTTAATGTCTCTGAGGTGAGACCAAGTTGCCCGGTGTACCTCACATGACTTTAGGTCTCTTTCAACCTGACTTGTGGAGCTCCGCCCACCTGCCCACCCCAGTGCCCAGTGCTCGTAGGGGTAGAACAAGTAGCAAACAATGAAAGAGAGGAGAGAACTAGGGTTCAAATTATACAATAAGTGGGGCACCTAGGCGGCAGTTGGTTAAGCTTCCCACTCTTGATTTCGACTCAGGTCATGATCTCAGGGTCATGGGATTGAGCCCTGCATTGAGCTCCATGCTCAATGTGGAGTCTGAGACTCTCTCTCCTTTTGCCCCTCCTGCTCATGCTCTCTCTCACTCTCAAATAAATAGATAAAATATTTTAAATAATAAATAAAGACATAAATAAATAATACAATAAGTCCACCCCCAACAACAAGTAGCCTCGCCCTGTGCTGAGGGAAGGAATTAAGAGAGAATCCACACCAGCAGCGAGAAGGGCAGGTAGTAGGAGATGGGGTCAGAGACACAATAGAGGCTAGAACCTAGAACTACACCTCAGAGGAGGGCAAAGGGCACCCCTGTGGTCTTCAGAAGGGGCAACAATAGAAGCTAGAGCTGGGGAGAGAAGATCCTGGGGGCCAGCTGCAGCTACCGAAGAGATGGTCACTGCTCAGGGGAATTTATGTATTTATTGGGCACCTAATCTGCACTAAAAGGGTGAGCCTCAGGGAAAGACAGCTAAAGGGATCAATCTTTCAATGCGAATTGTCATCTCTGGATTTGAGTGACTGCTCCTGCCCCCCGGCATTAGCTGGGGAAACCCCATTCTTTTTAGTTTCTCCCTTCTCTTAACCAAGTCTTTCCTTCTTACCTTCAGGATATCATTAGGTAGCAAAAGCCCCAATTTGTATTTCCAGTCCTCTTTCTAGAGCATAGCAATGGGCATTTCCATTTTGGTATCTTGCTGGCATTGTAGACTCATCATTTTCCTACAGCCATCTCTTCTCTCCCCACCATGAACAGACAAAACCCCAAAGCAATTCCTTGACACAGCACTGTTCTTCTTCACCTGTGAGATTAAAGCTTCCCTTGCCTTTGACTCCTCTCTCTTCCTCCTAGTCCGGCCAACTACCATGTTATTTTCTTTTCTTTTCTTTTCTTTTTTTTTAAAGATTTTATTTATTATTTGACAGAGAGAGAGACAGCCAGTGAGAGAGGGAACACAAGCAGGGCGAGTGGGAGAGGAAGAAGCAGGCTCCTAGTGGAGGAGCCTGATGTGGGGCTCGATCCCAGAGCACTGGGATCACGCCCTGAGCTGAAGGCAGACGCTTAACCGCTGTGCCACCCAGGTGCCCCACCATGTTATTTTCGACCACCTATACGAAGTATGTGGAAGATGCTCTTTCCTCCCCTGTCCAGCCACCGCTGACACTGGCCCTTTCACCATCATCCCTCGGACGCATCACTGCAGCTGTGCCTGAACTGGTCTTCTTGTCTTCCTTCAGA
The DNA here is from genome assembly GCF_002007445.2 of Ailuropoda melanoleuca. Lineage (NCBI taxonomy): Eukaryota > Metazoa > Chordata > Mammalia > Carnivora > Ursidae > Ailuropoda > Ailuropoda melanoleuca. The sequence goes on from NC_048232.1 coordinate 40,985,875, forward strand.
CTGTTCCTCTGTCCTTTAAACTTTCCTCCATTATCCCCACTGGTGAAATTTTCTTTGAAAGGGCAGCCCAAATGGCACCATTTCCTCTATGAATCCTCCAGAATGTGCCAAGTGAGATATGGGTTCTCCCTCTTCTGAATCATCCAACCATAATTTATCTTAACTTGTGTACATGAAGATATATCCAGGTTTATGTTATGTCCTCAGTGTTCCATACAAATCTGTCCAAATCTTATGTGATTGACTTCCCTACCCACTTACATGACATATCTGCACTTCAAATTAACATGTCCGAGGAGAATTCTTGATTNCAGGTTTATGTTATGTCCTCAGTGTTCCATACAAATCTGTCCAAATCTTATGCGATTGACTTCCCTACCCACTTACATGACATATCTGCACTTCAAATTAACATGTCCGAGGAGAATTCTTGATTTTTCTCCTCAAAAACCTGTTAACCCACCATTCTTCCCCATTTTGTTAATGGTAGCACAATGTTCTTTGTGCGTCAAACTAAAAACCATGGATTTATCATTGATTCTTCACCCTCATTCTTATCCAATCCAGCAGATGCTTTTACTCCAAAAGATATCCTGACTTACCAACTTCCCATTACCCCTGTTATTATCTTAGTGTAAACTAATATCTTGCCAGGATTATTGCAAATGACTCTTAAAGAATCTCCTTGATAAAGTGGCTGATAGAAAATATAAATTAGATCATGTCATTCACCTGCTGAATATCTTCCAATGGCTTTTCATCACACTTTAAGTAAAATTCAAATTCTTTACTTGGTCCTACAAAGCTCTGTATTCTAGCCCCCACTTTGTCTCTGACCTCGTCTCCTACTCCCTTCCTTCTTGCTTTCCTTGCTCTTTCTGTCCATTCCTTCGATATATCATACATGTTTCTGTCTCAGGATCTTTACTCTTCTAACTGTTGTCTGGGACACTCTTTCCCAGATCCAGCCCCCCTTTTTTCATTCATATCTCAATTCACATGTCATCTTCTCAGAGAGCCCTTCCCCAACTGTCTACTAGAAAACAGGTCCCTTGCTCACCTCACTTCGTCTCACTTTACTTTATATTCTTCACAACACCAAATGCTGAATGAAATTCCCAACTTCTTTGTTTCTTTGTTTTTTGTCTCCTCTTCTCTTGAATATGAGCTCCTTAAAAGAAGGAATCCTACCTGTTTAGCTAACAAACTTTCCACATAGTGGCTCTTGAGAAATTATACCATCTGTTGTTTCAGCCTCCAAAATACCCAGCGATGATTCTCTCTCCATATGAATAGTCATACTCATGCATAGTCCATTCCCAAAATGAATAGGGATGACCTATATAACCAATAGGACATTTCAAGAATAATGAAGCATAAACCTCTGAGATCATAAAAGGTATCATGACTTCTGTCTTGTTTTCATGGATGACTCACTCTGGGGAAAGCCAACTGCCATGTTGTAAGGACACTCAAGCAGCACTATGAAGAAGCCCATGTGGCAAGAAATTGAGACCAATAGTCAGCACTAAGTTGTAGCCATGTGAGTACATCTTGGACATGGATCCTCCAGCCCAGTCAAGCCTTCAGATGACTGGAGCCCCAGCCAACATCTTGACTGCAGCCTCTTGAGAGACCCCAAGCTAGAACTATCCAACTAAACTGCTTTTGAATTTCTGACCCAGAGAAACTGTGTGAGATAGTAACTATTTATTTTGAAATGCTTATATGTAGTTTTAAGCCACTACATTTTGAGATAATGTGTTATGGGGCACTAAATAATACATTACCACTGCTGGCTGATTGTTGTTGTTGTTTTTATAATGCCTTTTTTTTTTCTTGCCCAAAAATACAATAAATACACCATAAGAAGTGATTTTCAACATTCCAATTTCAGGCAGAGAAAAATGCAGCAATTCATTCAACCCAACACCTCCTAGTTAGGGAATATTATATGAACAAGTTTGAATTGGATGCTATGTTTGGATGAACCCAGATATTTTATTTTCTATACGTAAGTCAAGCAAGAGAGATGGAGCGCCATCTCCAACCCTTTAGGCTGTTGTGAGCATGCCTCAGCTCCATGTGCTTTGAAGGGCTCTCAAGTTTAGAAATTTTTAAATTGTGCCCCCCAAATGTTTTTTCTGTGTTAAACTTTCTCTATAAGTACAGTTGGAGTGGAAGGAAATGATGAGCCCCCCTCCAATTAAAAAAATGGTGACTAAAATGATGCAGAACGTAGCCTTCAAAGAACAAGTCCCTTCATGACCAACTATAATGTCATCCTTACATTACTGGCCTTTATTTCCTTTCAAAGTTCACTATTCATTAGTACCTCTTTTTATTGTTCAATTGTCTGTTTTTATATCTGTGAAAATTGTTTGGTATCTCAGAACTGGATCACAGCATAATGTTTCCCTTTAACTTAATATTAATGGGAAAATCTCTGCATTCAACAGTTTTTATTTCATGGCAGGATTTTTAGGAACAAATTAAAGTTCTTAAGTGAAGGAAAGATAGATATACATGGTTTATAGAAGGTCATCAATAAAAAGTCAAATGGACAAATATAAGGTCCTATTCCTCCTTAGACCCTCAGCTTGGCCTAGAACCCAAATTTCATAAGCCAGTAAGCTTTCTCTATACCTTATTCCAACCTGCCTAAGATGATAATTATTTACATACAAATTTACTTTTTTTTGTTCTTGAGGCCAACCTCCTCAAGGTCAGGGCTCTTTTATTGTGGTTATAATTAAACTGACCTTGTTGGTTTCTCAGTGCACCTGATTGGATTATCTTTTTCCCTGGTGGGATGTAGAAATTAATGAGAGAAAAGAGTGAATGAAGATTTGAGCACTGACGCAAAGCTGGTCAAAATTCATTCCTCATACATCTTAGATTAATCCAAAGAAAAATGGATAAAGAACATTATCAATAGTACTTCCTCGTTGAGTTTTTTCTTTTTCCTTTTAAAGTTTGCTCCAGCAACATTCTCTTGAAGCCTCTCAAAGGTATTGGAGACTGTCAGTTGGTTGTTATGGCTGAAATGGAAGGGCTGGAAGCATTTTCAGAGGTATCCGAGTGCATAGGGTGCAACTATTAGGTAATGAGTTGGAATTTGAACAGTCCTGAATGCATACATCTTAATGAGCATGGTCCCCCAGGGAGGAGGTCAACCGCTTATTCCAATGATTTTGCCATTACTGAAAACATTCTGAGAATGTACGTCTCTCTGGAAATTGTCTTTGAATCTACAGCATATTCTTTTGAATTGCCTTGATGATGGGCAAATCTTAGTCCTTTGAGCCTGAATTTTTACTTAGGTGTAACAGGTAATTTTCCAGGCCATACCAACCTGGGGGAATAGTTTAATGATAAGACAATGACATAAGCCCATTATTCTGCAGCTCAGCCCTACCAGCTGGTTTGCTAGAATTCTGAATCACCTCATTCTGCCTCCAGGTGTATGTGTGGGGAGTGGGAAGCAATGTTAGTGTAGACAGAGGGGGTGTGGAGATATGTTGTTTTTTGTTTTTTGTTTTTGTTGGGGTTTTTTTGTTTTTTGTTTTTTTACAAATAGGTTTATTTCAATCTATTAATTTATCTATTTTTTTCTTCATAACTGTTCAATTGTCTGGCAATCAATTCTAGTCCATTCAGTGGGAGTCCTGTTGCTTCTGCTGAATCTAGAAGATACTTTCTAAAGACACTCCATATAGTAGCTCATCTTCAAAGATGGCTGCCATCACTTCCCTTTCTCTGCCTTCCGTCTGCTAAAATGTGGGCTGACTTGTGATTGTATTGACCAACAGAATATAGCAAAGTGACATTGTACTGATTCTGTGCCTAGCACAGATTTGAGAGGACTGGTAGCTTCTACCTCAAGCGTCTTGGATTACTTGCTCTTGGGATGCTTCTCCTAAACCCAGACACTCGGCCATGAAAACTGTAAGCCATGTGGAAAGGCCACAAGGAGAATTCCCTGTTGGTTTCACCACACCTGAGTCAGAGTCAGGGTCCTTATTGTCCAGAGCTCTGCTCCTCAATTTTTGTACCAAGTCCCCATCCCAGATGGTCTCTTTGCTTCTGTTCTTGCCCACTTTCCATCAATTTAATCTCCACCCAGTAGTCAGAGGGCCTCCTTTAAAATGAAAAATCAAATCACGTTGTTTCTTTGCTCAGAACCCTCAAGTGGTTCCCCACTTCTCTCAGAATAAAAGCCCAAGTCTTTGCAATGGTCCATGAGGTGCTTCAGCATCTGCCCCCCAGTCCCCAGCCAACTCTCTGACCTCATCTCTTGACATTCTCATTGAGATGTTCCTCACTTTGAGCACATTGCTCCACTGACCATTCCTCAAACAAGCCTGTACGCATGCTGTTCCCTCCACCTGGCACCCTCTCCCCTCAAGTACCCATGTGATTCACTCCTGCACTGTCTCTAGTCTCTGCTCCAATGTCATTTTTTCTGGAGGTCTCTGTTCTCTAACCTTTTAACAAGAGCAACTATTACCCCTTCTTAGCACTTCTTATCCCTCTCACTTTGCTCTATTTTTCTCTGTGGCACTCAAAACACACACCTGATCTTCTTATTCATTGTCTCCCCCAACTACAGTGTTAACTCCAAGAGACAGGTAACTTTTGTTTGTTCACTACTGTATCTCCAGTACCCGTAACAGTGCCTGGCACAAAGGAGGCACTCCTGTATTTGTTAAACGAACACATTGGCTACTTACTCCTAATGGCAGAGAAGGGGCATTCAGAACTAGAGGAGTAGCTTCAGAACCTGAATGGCCAACCTGAGGTAAAAAAATGTTTTTTGGAAGTCTCATATTTTAACTTTAAAACTTTAAAGACTTTTGTATTCTATTCCCATTATAAAATTTGTTAGATAGGAAAGATGATCTTGGAGTAAAACTAATATTCTAAAAAAATGTACGATGTCTGTCATTCATTCATTCATGAAGGAAACATTTGTTGGGTGCCTGTGAAGGGCCAACTACTCTGCAGGGCTCTGGAAGGTGAAAGAGGATTACCTGGCTTCTGTCTTTATCTCCCTACGCTGTACCTTCTCTTCTGTGGCTTTGTGATCCTTCTAGGACCATACGCCCTCAAGAAGACTGTCTCCTGCAGATTGCAAAGCTCAGAGTTTAAGGATCAATTGTGACATTGTTCTCCAAAGGCTGAAAATAATGTTTTCATTAATTAACAATCACTATTTTTTAGAATATTACTATGTGTTCTGATTTTCTGTTGTTGCGTAAAAAACCACCCCAAAACTTAGGAGTGTGAAATAGCACAATTTTGCAAGTCAGGGATTTGGGCAGGGTGCTGCCGGGAAGCTCCACGGACGTTGTGTCTTCTCCACATTGACTCAGGATGGGAGGAGGTGGTTCAGCTGGGCGGTTCACATGGCAGGAGAATAGCTGGCTTGCTTAGAACCATCTGCTGGGGACTTGGTTCTGGAAGTTGTCTGAGTTCCTTGGTTCTTCTCCAATTTATACCTCTGGACCTGAAATGAACATTCTTGCCTCACCTGCTGGTGCCTGGTCTGGAATAGCTGGAAGGGGTGGGGCTGGCCTGGCATCTTTCTTTCTCCACACAGCTGCTTCACATGTCTAGTTTGAGCTTCCTCACAGCATGGTGGCCTCAGAGTAGTTGGACTTCTTACATGGCAGCTGGTGTCCCCCCAAATCAGCCTTCCAAGAGACTAGACAGAAGCCACAACTTCTTATGACCTAAACTTGGAAATCTCAGAAAATCAATTACACTACATTCTATTCATCCAGCAAGTCACTAAAACCCATATCCCGAGAAAGAGGAATTAGACTACCTCTCAGTGGAAGGGCTAGCAAAAAACAAAAACAAAACAAAACAAAAAAAAAACCCGCAGCCATCTTTAATCTACCCCACTGTGAGTAGGCAGTGTGCTAAATGCTATCCTTGTATTATCTTTTTTCATCCTATGACAACTCTATGAATGGATACCATTATCATTTCCATTTTACAGATGAAGAAATTAAGGTTCTGAGGGAAAGGAATTCCCCTCAACACATAACTAGTGGTGGAGCCAGTAACAAATAAAAATTCAATTTCCTTAAGCTTGTAAAGCAAACAGATAGAATTCTGCCTCCTCAGAATTGGCTTCAGGGTGCACAGGGGAAAGCGAGTGGAAGTGTGAGGTCGGTTCCTGTGGTAAATCCTTGCAACTGGGCCTAAGAAGGACCTCATGAAGGCTTGGGCTACATCTTTGAGCTTGGACCAGAAAGAGGGCTTGGGGCTCCAGAGAAGAATGTCAGCAGCTATAAAATAAAGCAACTCTGCTTCAGGATGGATACGAACCACAGCTGGTAACCCCAGACTGAGGTATTGATTTCTTCAGGGCAAATGAAAGAGAACATGGATGCCAAATTGTGTGTGCATGTGTGTTTTAACCTAAGAAAAATAATGGCGAGTCTCTGGACCGACGCTAACAATCCCACATTCATGAAGTGGCTCCAACCAGCAGGGCTGTGTTTGGAATGGAAAGACCGGAGCAGAGGAAAAGGAAAGTGGAATTTCTCTTTGGAGTTTTGAAGTCCCTCCTTAGCTCATGGCTTTGAGCGGCTTAAAAGCTTGCAGGGAATTTCCACACTCCCGCACTCCCCGGCGCGGCCCGCCTCCTGGCTCCAAAGCACATTTGGTAGCGGGGAAGTGTGTTCCGTTCCCCGGCATTGGGCTAGATGCTGTCAGGAGGGCTGGATCCTGAAAGGTTTACCAGGGTCCTGTTTCCTGACCGACTGCTTGGTTGATGGTATCTTGTCTGATTCATATCCTATTGGAAACGGTGTGAAACAGGCTCCTGGACTAGATCTGGTTTGAGTCAATCTGGCTTATGCAGCCGTGTTTGACAGGCAGCAGGGGCCAGGCTGCTGGTTTTAAAAGAGAAATCTTAGTTTTAGGAAAAGATTTTTTTTGTTTTTCCTTCGGTAGGCTGGGAAACCGAACAGTTGCTTGTGGCTAACACAGTGCCGAACACAGCATGAAATACTTAAGAAGAAGAATCCGTTTGCTTGTTTCAGTGATGTATTTGCCAAATGTTCATTTATTGATAAAGTTACCTGCTTTATGCCCGGTCTCATACTGGGTCTCAGGGAAATGATCATGTACAAAATCGACATTGTTCCTGCACTCATGAAGATTATAGTCTAGTGGAACAGACAGAAATTGAACAAACTCAAAAACTAATATGAATACCTCCTGTAAAGGAAAGACATGGGTGCTAGGAGGGAGTTCAACAGAAGGCTTGACTTAGATGGAAAGGCTCAGACAGGTGCCAAGGAAGAGACACTCAGTGACGTGCAGGAGAGAAAGGAGAGATCTGGGCAAAGAGTGAAGGGAACAGTGTTCCAGACAGAGGGAACAGCAGGGGTGAGGGAAAGTGGCTCAGAGGGGGCTCATGAGACAAGAAGAGCCCAGATAATGCAGGACCTGAAGGTAAGAGCAGGATTTTATGTTTTCAATTAGTTTTGTTTAAACCGCTTTTTATCATTGTCAGTTTGATTAGAAGCAAGAACCTACCCGTCCCTGAGCTAATTCGATCCTGAAACAGATAATTAGGAGTAAAGCTTATCATTTCCAAGGCAGCTGGTATCCTCCACTGATGGGGTGGAGTAAGACGGTCAATCATAAGGCACTAGTTCGGCAGAAAGATGGGATTCAAATGTGGATTATTGTCTTATTTATTGTGTTCACTACCATTGTCCATTTATACTGCCATCGGGTCAAAAATTTCCGAGTACATCCTATACCCAAGATATCCCGAAAGATTCAAAGCTGTCGCAGACACATCCCTTTTCTCTAGGAGCATACAGCTCAGCACAGGAGCTGGCTCTGTGAACCACACCACAAACCACAGACTCGAGCAGAGAAATGGACAGCATCTTGCAGACCATCTGATCCAGGTTCACAGACGCATTCTCCAGGGTCAGAGAGCTCTTGCAGTACTTTCTAGTTTTCGTTTTGATTATAATCTAAAATGTATGGTACTGGTTAAAAAGGGAAAAAAAAGTCCTCTTGCTCACACCGATGCTTTACAATTGGAAGAGATTTCATGGAGTAAGGGTATAGTTCCTTAAGTCAATGTTCGTCAAACTGGGGTCAATAGAGACTTGAGGGCCCACAGATATATTTTCAGGTGTCTATGAGAATTTTTTTTTCCCTTTAAAATTTGTCCTTAGGTCACCAAGTTTGAGAAACTAATCTATTCCAGCACCTCACTACCACAGATAAGAAAACCAAGGCTCAGGAAGGGGAAAAAAAATTCCTACAATATTTATGATATCTTATATTAACGAGTAATTATAGTTTTGCAGGTCCTTTTGCATTCTTTATCATGTTGCTTTCCTGTAAATATCCATGAACCGTGAAAGACAGGCAGTATGATTATCCTTTTCACAGAGATGAAGAAATCGAGGGTTATAGCTATCCAGTTACTTGCCCGAGTCCAGCTCGCAGGAAATGCACATAGCAGAGTTGGAACCATCGTATTCTGATTCCCAGGCCAGTGCTCATCCCATTGTCCCAGCCTGCTAGGATTTGTGCCAAAAGATATTACCCATTACAACCTGAAGCCCCTGTTCCAAGAGTGTGTTTTGGTTTTATTTTACCGTTTATACAAAAATTCCTCCTTTGGTCGTAGTCACTGAGTTCCTCCGCTTCACTGCGGTGGTTTAAAAAGGTCTACAAATTCCAAGCGGTCTACGTGCCCTCCTCTTGCGTGCGGTACAAGCTAGTCTGCGTGACTTCTGAGGCCAAGTCCTGAAAGGTAATACAACTCCCGCCTGGTTCTCCAGGGATGCTTCCTTTCGGAACCCAGCTACCCTTCTGTGCACAAGCCCAGGCCCCACGGGAAGGCCGTGCGCGGGTGATCAGCTGATACCCACACCCCAGCCAAGCTGCCACCCGTAGCCACCGTCAATCTCAGACTCGACTGCGCAAGCCTCGAGACCACCCGCCCTGGCAGCTGCAACCACGCTTATGCGTGTCCATGAGAACCATCTAGCTGAGCCCGAACCTTGGGAGATAATAATAAAACAATTTCTAAGCCACTAAGTCTCAAGGTGACTTGTTCAGCAGCAATCGCAGCTGGGAAGCTAGTGGAGTACCTCCCACGGGAGTAAGTCCGTCCGTGTTTCTCTGAGATGAGTCAGCACTGTGCTGAGCCCTTCCAGATCGACTCCCTGGGACCAGAAGCTGTGCACAATCATAGCCCGACTGTTGCTACCATTTCTGGTCCTCTGACTCATGCATTCTCTTTTCCATTAGAAAATATGGTGCTTTTGGCTTCAGCTCAGTGCCGCTTTTGCAAAGAGGACACCGGCTCAGTCTTGGGTAAACATGCCGTACTCCTTCCGATGAGGCGGCTCCCTCTGCGAGTGTGAAAGGGTTTCCCTCCCAGGTCCAGGAACTGGAGGGCCAGCTGTCCTGAAAGGATGGAAGGACTGAAGGCAGTCAAAGGAAAGCCACAGGCAGTGAGCACCTTCAGGGCAAGGGGATGTCTGTCTGTCTGGCTCCTGCCCCCAGCGCAGTGCCTGCCCAGATGAATTTGGGTTTTTTGAGTGAATGAATGAATGAATGAATGCATGGATGAACTGAAAGTAGCAGTAGATTTGCCAGATCTGACTGAACTCACTGGTTTGTGAATGAATCATCAACGTACATACTTTTTTTTTTTAATAAAAGAAAGTTCTCAGTTCTTCCTTTCCCCCCCAAAAGTAAGGAGTGCAGAGAACAAAGTCATTTGGGGCAAGTCAAAGGATTTTAAGTGAACTAATTATCAGGAGAAGAGAAGTTTAATTTGGCTGAGTCAATTTCTAGCCCATCGTCGCTCGAATATAATCTCACTTGGTGTCGGGGCGCCTGGGTGGCACAGTGGGTTAAGTGGCAGACTCTTGGTTTCTGTTCAGGTGGTGATCTCAGGGTCATAAGATCAAGCCCCACGTCGGGCTCTGTACTTGGCATGAAGTCTGCTTGAGATTCTCTCTCCCTCTCCCCCTAACCTTCCTGCTGGTGTTCTCTCTCTTTCTCTCTAAAATAAATAAATCAATCTTAAAAAAAAAAAAAAGCGAGCATGTCATTAGTTCCAGGCTGCATGTTGATGGCAGAGATCTCTCTTACAGAAAGCAGAGATGCCTCCTGTGTGATATATTTGGAGGGGCCAGGAAGTTCCCTGCTCCCAGGAAATTCTGCAAACGATCCCATAGCCTGGGAACCACACAGCTCCAGTGGGCACTGTTCACCGAGACCAGGAGCTTCTCGACTCACAGAGCCACATATAATTAAGCTGTGTGGCGAGTGTGATGAAAGCCCAGAGAAAGAAACAGTGCGTGCTGCTGAGGGAGTTCAGGGAACACTTTAGAAGATGACATTTCATTGGTGCTTTGAAAGCTGAATAGGAAGTAGCCCAGCAGAGAAGGGGACAAGGGAATTACCATCAGCAGGGCTAAAAACTGGAGCGGGATGGATGGCATGAGCATAAGGTGCCCAGTGGGGAATGGTGTGCGGGGAGGATACAGGGTGAAGTGAGATGGGAGGAGCTCAGCACACCAAGCTCTGGAGTTCAGGATTGATCTACAGAGAAAGCGTGGCCATTGACAGTTTTTGGTTGTTTTTTTTTTTTTTTAAGATTTTATTATTTATTTGAATGAGAGAGAGAGAGTACAAGCAGGGAGGTGGCAGGCAGAGGGAGAAGCAGGGAGCCCAATGTGAGGCTTGATCCCGGGACCCTGAGATTATGACCTGAGCTGAAGGCAGATGCTTAACCGACTGAGCCACCCAGGCGCCCCCCCTTGACAGGTTTTGTACACAGAAATAACACAACTGGGAGGCAAGAAAGGACTGGAAGCTGAGACTGGTTAGGAAACGTATAATAATCCTGCCAGTAAATAAGGATCTAAATTCTGCATTCCAGACAACTATTTCAGAACAAAACAAAACAATAACAAGTTATTAACCCTTGGCAAGCATCTATTATGTTCTTAGTGGGGATGGTGGGGTGTCAAGAAAGGGTCTGGCTGGGAAGGCAGACACACAGGCGAGTAGTAAGTGTTATGGGGGCAAAGCAAGTATCTAACTCTACCTAAGGAAGTCTAGGAAAGTGCACCAGGGAATATGGCTTTTGAACCGAGTTTGCCAGGAATAACATTCTAGTATAAGATGTACTATGGGCAGGGGGGCCTGGGTGGCTCAGTCGTTAAGCATCTGCCTTCGGCTCAGGGCGTGATCCCGGAGTCCTGGGATCGAGCCCTGCTTTGGGCTCTCTGCTCCACTGGGAGCCTGCTTCTCCCTCTCCCACTCCCCCTGCTTGTGTTCCCTCTCTCGCTGGCTGTCTCTCTCT
>NC_048232.1:40998150-41128194 GCF_002007445.2 Ailuropoda melanoleuca
TTTTTTTTTTTAATAAAAGAAAGTTCTCAGTTCTTCCTTTCCCCCCCAAAAGTAAGGAGTGCAGAGAACAAAGTCATTTGGGGCAAGTCAAAGGATTTTAAGTGAACTAATTATCAGGAGAAGAGAAGTTTAATTTGGCTGAGTCAATTTCTAGCCCATCGTCGCTCGAATATAATCTCACTTGGTGTCGGGGCGCCTGGGTGGCACAGTGGGTTAAGTGGCAGACTCTTGGTTTCTGTTCAGGTGGTGATCTCAGGGTCATAAGATCAAGCCCCACGTCGGGCTCTGTACTTGGCATGAAGTCTGCTTGAGATTCTCTCTCCCTCTCCCCCTAACCTTCCTGCTGGTGTTCTCTCTCTTTCTCTCTAAAATAAATAAATCAATCTTAAAAAAAAAAAAAAGCGAGCATGTCATTAGTTCCAGGCTGCATGTTGATGGCAGAGATCTCTCTTACAGAAAGCAGAGATGCCTCCTGTGTGATATATTTGGAGGGGCCAGGAAGTTCCCTGCTCCCAGGAAATTCTGCAAACGATCCCATAGCCTGGGAACCACACAGCTCCAGTGGGCACTGTTCACCGAGACCAGGAGCTTCTCGACTCACAGAGCCACATATAATTGAGCTGTGTGGCGAGTGTGATGAAAGCCCAGAGAAAGAAACAGTGCGTGCTGCTGAGGGAGTTCAGGGAACACTTTAGAAGATGACATTTCATTGGTGCTTTGAAAGCTGAATAGGAAGTAGCCCAGCAGAGAAGGGGACAAGGGAATTACCATCAGCAGGGCTAAAAACTGGAGCGGGACGGATGGCATGAGCATAAGGTGCCCAGTGGGGAATGGTGTGCGGGGAGGATACAGGGTGAAGTGAGACGGGAGGAGCTCAGCACACCAAACTCTGGAGTTCAGGATTGATCTACAGAGAATGCATGGCCATTGACAGTTTTTGGTTGTTTTTTTTTTTTTTTTAAGATTTTATTATTTATTTGAATGAGAGAGAGAGAGTACAAGCAGGGGGAGGTGGCAGGCAGAGGGAGAAGCAGGGAGCCCAATGTGAGGCTTGATCCCGGGACCCTGAGATTATGACCTGAGCTGAAGGCAGATGCTTAACCGACTGAGCCACCCAGGCGCCCCCCCTTGACAGGTTTTGTACACAGAAATAACACAACTGGGAGGCAAGAAAGGACTGGAAGCTGAGACTGGTTAGGAAACGTATAATAATCCTGCCAGTAAATAAGGATCTAAATTCTGCATTCCAGACAACTATTTCAGAACAAAACAAAACAATAACAAGTTATTAACCCTTGGCAAGCATCTATTATGTTCTTAGTGGGGATGGTGGGGTGTCAAGAAAGGGTCTGGCTGGGAAGGCAGACACACAGGCGAGTAGTAAGTGTTATGGGGGCAAAGCAAGTATCTAACTCTACCTAAGGAAGTCTAGGAAAGTGCACCAGGGAATATGGCTTTTGAACCGAGTTTGCCAGGAATAACATTCTAGTATAAGATGTACTATGGGCAGGGGGGCCTGGGTGGCTCAGTCGTTAAGCATCTGCCTTCGGCTCAGGGCGTGATCCCGGAGTCCTGGGATCGAGCCCTGCTTTGGGCTCTCTGCTCCACTGGGAGCCTGCTTCTCCCTCTCCCACTCCCCCTGCTTGTGTTCCCTCTCTCGCTGGCTGTCTCTCTCTTTGTTAAATAAATAAATAAAATCTTAAAAAAAAAAAAAAAAGAAGAAGGAGAAGGCTGGGGAATGAACTGGACGCATTCAGCAGGGGGCCTAACTGCAAAGGACCTTGTAATGCTGAGGAGTTTGGCCCTGACCCTCACGGTGCATTCTCTGTTAGAGGAGAACATGGCAGGCTGCAGGGAAAGCCATTGGGAACACCTAGCAAAGAGCCTGCGCTGGGAGGGAGACTGAAAGCCAGTCCCTCCCCTCTGTCTTCTTAAGGTCAGGAAGGTGGAAAATGTGCTCACAGAAGCCTTCAGTCACGGTAATGCGGGCTCGTACAGAAACATTTTCTAGTTCCTTGTATTCCAAAGTTGATCAGGCCAGGAGTGGCCAGGCACGCACGGCCTCCAGGGCTGGGGCAGTAAGCATGGTGGTGTCTGTGTGTGGTAGTCGTTGGTGGGGGTGCAAGCTGTCAGGGGCGGGGCGGGGTGGGGAAATGCTGGGCCATTAGGGGCTTCAAGATATTTTTGAGTCTGGTCAAGGGTTTCTGCTGGTGAATAGAAAATGGAACTCGGCCCCAAGGAAGGGGACCCAGAGAACACCTTCACCTACTTGACAGTCATATTGGACTCACCCCAGCTAAGGTTTTTAAACATATACTTCTGGACATTTTGGAAAGCCAGCCAACCTGCTCTTGTAAGACTAACACTGATCTTACACAGTCAAAATAACCGCAGTAACAATTATTAACATTCGTGGAGTGCTGGTTATGGATGAGGGAGTCGCTGATACCAGTGTTAGCCACGGTCTCCACTGCTTTATATTAGTTCACTTCACCTTGAAAGGAGCTCGAGGAGGTATGTTACTATCTTCATAAAGGCCTTGGAACTCGCCAGAGATAACGTGGCTGATGCTTGGAGGAGGCGGAATCAAACTCAAAAGAGGGGCGGCAGCCTCCGTCCCTTAACTGACCGTGAATTGTCTCTTGAATTGCTGGTCATGGAGATGTTCCCTGGCAAGGGTTGCATACTGAGTAGAGCTACCATGAGCAGGGACCCAAGAGGTAGGTTATTCATTGCCGAACAACCTATGTAGGCCGGTGTCAAGAGGCCTCTTTCCCCTGCTGTACCTCCCAGCGGATCTTTCTTTCAGAGGGGTTGGAACCTGTGATGCCCAGACGCTACCATAAATGTTGCTGGAGTCACAGTGGCCATTCCTGCCGTTTTCCCATCAAGGGCAAGCGTCATTCAGACACCCCATCCTGCCCACACATTAAGGAGATGGGGACTGACCGTCATAAGGAAGCTTTGGAGAACCACGGAAATAATGTTTTTCTTATCAGTTTGGATCTGTTTGCCCATTACCCAGTTGAGAAAACCTTGCAGAAAAGCAGTTTCCTAATATGGCACTTCTCCGCTGTAATGTAAACATTTGCATTCATGGGACAGATAGGCTTGAGATGTTGTCAAACCCCCTAGAGACACATTAGTCTTTCTATTTTCTTCTCTGTGATGTGATATGACATTATACAGTGTTGGGGATGTGGAGAGCCTTGTGTACTTATGCATTTTCCCATTGATTCTCTCATGGTATTTTGAGTATACATTATTTTCCCAGAAAGATCATCATAAACCATTTGGAATGGTCACGCACTTAACGAGTGCTTAAGATTTTTCTTTCTAGCTTTGCCATCAGAAATTGAGACTCTGAGAGGTCCCCTTCCTGCAGAGAATCAGTAGGACTAAGAATCGCACCTAAGCTCCCGCTCGCCCCACCCCCCAGCACTACCCCCACCCAACAACTTTCTTCCTTCTTTCTGGTCCTGGCTCAACTCCGTTCTTCCAAACGAAAAGATCTGGCAAAAGCCTGACACTCAAGAGCTTTGTCCCTTCACTTTGTATTAACCATTCCTGTGCTCGATGAAGTGCAGTTTACCTTAGCGTGAAAAGCTTATCACGGGCTCCAGAGGTGACCAAACTCGGCTCCAGAGGTGACCAAACTCGGCACCGCACCAGACCTCAGAGCGGTTTAGAAGGTGGAATCCTTCCGCTGACTCTTCCACGCCTGGCCAAGGAGCACTCGCCTGGGACCCTCCAGGTCAATCTTACAGAATAGCCATGGAGACAGTTTCTAAGAGTGCTAACCCTCCAAATACACTGTCCACTCAACGTCCCTTTGGCTCCCCACGTATTTCTAAGCCTCGTCTGCAGTTTTTGACTGCTTTTCTTCTATTATTTCCATCTCTTTTTCTTCCTAACACTTGGTGGAGCACTTTCAGAAACCTGCTCCCCTTTGCAGCTCTGTGCCTTCTTTGTTGCGCTTTGTGCCAAGCGAATGCCACCAGTCAACTGGCAACTTAAGGGAAAATGTCAGGCTGAAATTCCTGGAAGCAGTGCCTGATAGAAATCGAGGCAGGTCTGCTAAGTAACCATCCAGGAAAAGGATAGTCTTTTGAAACAAGCATGGTTTCAGCATCTTCCCACAAATGGGTTCTTTTCGGAGGAAACAAAACAGAAGGCACGGGAGAGAATGTATTCGTGTTGATTCTAATAGTTCCCATGTAGGGAGGGTTTACTTGTGTTAACCACTTTATGCACATTATTTCACCGTAGTTACATCTGTTGCATTAGATTGAGTCAATGCTCAAGAACCCGGTGAGGGTTGTTGGCCCCCTTGTGGTGTAAATTAGCAGCACGTAAAAAGGCAGAGGGGAGCGGAGGACCTCTGCAAGGTCAGGGCACCAGGCAGCTGGGCAGGAGAGCTACCGAGCGTCAGAAGATGTGAAGATTTCTCATTTGAATGACGAATAACCAATGAGACAAAGATGATAAGCCAAGAGGGCTTGAATGGCAGGTGAGTTTGAGGGTAACACCTTTCTTTGAGGGGAAGGAATGAAGGAATCGCTGGAAGGGCTTAGGCTGCAGCAGTTGGGAGCATGTGGAACCGTACCCTGCAGTGCCCCCCACCCCAACCACCACCAGGTCGGGTCTCCGCTGGAAAACAGTGACAACTGGGAGGTAGGCCAGAGGGTGCTAATTGCCACAGTGCCACTGGGACACTCATGAATGGCCTGGAGGGAAAAACCACCAAATAAACATAATTTGCTTATAACAAGTGACTCCTAGTTCCTGCTGGGCCTCTGGTTTCTCCTTCCTCTGAGCTGAGGGCCCCGCCCCAGGCCCTCACCTCCGGCCCAGGCTTTCAATAGCATCGGTAAGTGGTTTTCTGCAAACACCCACCCTGTGGAACCTTCCAGGCGCCTGCGCTGACTTAGCTATCTGCCAGCTTCCACCAGCTTTCCTGGGTGGCTTTAGCCCCTCTCCAATCAGGGAGGCTTTGAGAGGACATGAGGGAGAGCGAGAGCTTCCTGTAGAGACTGAGTATGGAAGGCATCCCAGAGCAGCAAAAGAGCTTGGGTCTAGGTATAGAGAGCCTAGCTGGGCGGCTTCTATTCCAGATGAACAGCCACGGAGCTAGGGGAAGGCTCAGGACTCCCAGCATCTAGCCAGGAACATTTTCCCTATGAGCCTCATCTTGAGAAAAGATCCTCTCCTTTTGCATGCACACCAAAATATGGGAGCAAAAACACTTGCATTTGAAAGAGCAATGTAAGAGAATTCTTACAGTGAAGAAAAGAATCCCTATCCCTAAACTGAAGCTTCTGTCTGTTGGCCTGTTACTGCATCGCGAGAAAAGAGCTGGGTGGAGAGTCACTATGTTCAGAGGCTATGTTTAGGACGGTCTGATGTACAGCTTGGCTAGACCCAATCCGTTAGGGAGACGTGGAGAGTCATCCTCTGGAGAATTTGCAGGCCTTGATTTGCAATCAAGTTGCTTTTCACAGCAGTAATTCCATGTCACTGAGCTCCCGTGGTTAATAGCCAGGGATTCATTTATTTAGTTGCATTCATAAATCCTAAGCAATCCTTAGGAAAGCCAGACGCTCACAGATGGTAGGATGTCAGCCCTGGGTGAGAAGGCTAGATCGGAGGGCTTTCTAGTAACCCCCAAACCACAGAACATGAGCCACTTCGCAGCCCGATCCACCGCCCCGGACTCCTCTGTATTTCTTCTCTGTCCACTGGGCTTCCACAGGATGTTTTCACAGCATTAGGAGCCTTGCAAGGCACCCCAACTCAGGCCACTTTGGGGTGGGAGGAAGGGAGAAGGGGAGAGGAATGCAGGAAGTGGAGGTCAGATCAAATCATGGCCGCTCCAGGGGGGCACATGGTTTTCAGGGCCGCTCACCGGAAGAGCTGGAGCACAGGGTGCCCTCCTCCTGAATCCCTTTTCCTCCTGTGGCCTCCCAGTCTGGACGGGTAGCCTGGGGGCTCCCCGGTTGGTCGGTCGGTCGTTAGGGAGCCGGGGAGCCGGGAAAGCACTCTGCTTCTCCCTCCCCACACCAGGCTCCAGGTAAATCTGTGTATTTAACTAAAACCACAACCACAAAGGCCCCGGCCCTTGAAATTTTCCTGGAAGCCAGTTAAAGCCAGGGGAGCCACAGGAGTAGATAAAATTAAACTCTGGACTGATTCTCTTTGGCTTACAAGTCCCCGAACTGTTGTTTACACAGGACGAGAAGAGCAAAAAAGGAGTGTAGTTTTTGCTCTTAATTGCTGTAATGAGGCTGGTGCCACCCACCAGAGAGGTGCCCATCTCGTCTCTAAAGGGCGACTGCTGTCGGTCTGCTCTGAGTGCTTCCAGGGTTCTCTTCTTCTTTGCTGATGACCACTGGCCTGCTGAGCTGACAGGAGAAATTTATTCTCCCTGGTGCACTACGCACCCTACCCTGTTTTCTTTTTCTTTCTCTCTCTCTTTCTTTCCCCCTCCCCCACTTCCATCGGAGTTACCAGGAAGAGCTGCTATGTCCTGGGGATCAAAGGGGATTGCAATTTCTGTGATCGATTGTATGTGGCTAGGCTAGGCATTCTCAGCATACCCTGACCGTGGAAGTACTCAAAGAGCCCTTAATCTGGATAATAGTGGTCTGCGAGGGCCACCTCCCTTAGAATGTTCTCTGGGAAGCCTGGGTCAAAACACTTGCAAACTCTTGTCTGGCGCAGGCTCTTTCAATGCCGAACTGGGTTGAGCGTTTCCCTTTAGGTTACCTGATACGGAGCAATTTGAGGTCTTGGGCCTTCTACGCTTTTCCCTGAAAGTTGCGCGTGAATCCTTTCCGTTTAATCGTGAAGGAATGCTGCTCCAAAGACTTGGGGTCGGAAGGGCGCAGTAAATCAATCCAGATACACCCCTAATGAACGGCAAATGAAACAGCGTTTGTTTTTTAGGTTCATAGGTCCTTCTGGAAGATGCCTTTTTAGTGCAAGCAAAATTCCTGGGTTGCAAGTATGGAGGGTGATGGCGGGGGCGTGGGGGAGGTGGCTGGGGAAGGTTTAGATTCTCTGGTCTTTTAGCCACAGTTTTAAAAAGTACGAAAAATATCCCCAAGGTTAGTTTGCCAAACTGGCTTTGAAAATGGCATACTGTCTGCAGCCCTTATCCTGGATAGAGTTCTCCTATTAGCATGGATTCCGGGGTAACCAGGGGTCCACTTTCCCCTTTAGCTACCTCAGCTGCGTAGGTGTTTCTGAGAACGTGCCATTCTCCGGAACTGCAAAGATTGAGCTAAAAACAAATCTTGCAGTCACACACAATTCCATTATAATCATGAAGCGTCGGGTCGGCCTGGGGCCCTGAGGGGATTGTGTGGGGGAATGGAGGGGCACCCCTCCCCGCCCCGGCCCACCAGCCAAGGACTGGTGAGAGCTGCATCAGAAAGAATAGAAGAGCCTTTCGTCTTCCACAGCCCCAAAGCATTTTGGTCATAAATAATAAGTTATTTATTACATGTTACAGTGACATTGAGGAATTCAAATGCTGTTAACCATAACACCTTCTTCCTTAGATGTTAAAAAGAAAGAAAAACGTAGTAGGATTGAGTGAGGAGGGAGGACAGCAGGAGCAGCCGGTTTAAAATCCAAGGAATGTGGTAAAGAGAGCCTTGTGTGTTTTTAATAGACGCAGAATGGGGGGAAGGAAGTGGGGAGCCAACGTGGACAGGAAGTGGAGAGATTAGGGTCTCAGGCTAGTGTTGCCACAGTCTGGCTGTGTTGCCCTGGACAAGAAGACAACCCTCTCTTGATCCTGGCTTCTCACTGATCACATAAAGAGTTTGAGAGCCTTCCTGTTTTATTGGCTATCCATTCAGCTCTCTCATAAAACCCCTAGGCCAGGCTTCCCTCAAATTCAGGGACACACCCATCTGAACCATGCTTCCTTTCAGGCAGAAGGGGCCAGGCTCAGGATGGACACCGGGTGTGGACATAACAGCCCAGGGTGTCCCTTGCCTCAGTTTGCTGTGCTGTGAACTTGACAGCAGAGCCCTTCCTAGAAAGCCTCTGGCGGTACAGTGGAGTGACTTGAAGCATAGGCTTTGGAGCCAACCCTTCAGTTTGGGTTCTAGCCAGGTCCCCCATAACCAACTGTGGGACTTCAGCCAGGTGACTTAACTTCGCTGAGTCTCAGGGTCTTTATCTGGAAAATGGTGGCAGAAAGAGCTCATAGGGATGTTTTGAGTATGAAATCTGAAAGTGAATAAAAGGGCCTAGCATAGCGCTGGACATTAAGCTCTCAGTTAATGATAGCCAAAGAAATCAACAGTAACAAAAGTATGTTTCCTAGGCCTTAGTCTCTTTACAGCAGGAACTAAAGGTAGGTACATGGCAGCCTGGTGACCGGCAGTGGGAAGACGGGTATGCCAATCTGTATGCTAATCCCGTATGCAAGAGCCTCTTCTAGGCAGACCTCAGCTGCTGGGGGTGCTGGTAGGGAAGGCACCCCAGCAAATCTCAGGAGCTATGCCTGGATTCCAGGAAGGACTAAGGAGGCTGCAGGAAACAGAAATGAGAGAACCATTTATAAAACAATGTGGAGTTTATATTGATTCATTCAGCACCGAGTACCTATTCCAGCGACGGTTTGTGCTTGTTTGCCCCCATGCCAGACCTGTGTGGGGTGTGCAGCCAGATTACAGAGATGAAGGACTCCAACCATCCCTGACCTCAGAGAACTGACAGCCTCTGGTGAGCAGTGACAATGGAAGACCCTCCATGTATGGAAAGGGAGTGCAGGGAGCACGGGAGGTCGGGTGACTGCTCTGATTTGTCTAGGCCTGTTCTGATTTTAGCACTAAAAGTCCCACATCCCAGGAAGCCCCTCGGTCCCTGGCAAACTGGGATGGTTGGTCACCCTGGTGGAAAAACCTGGAAGAGCAGGACCTCACCCAGTCTTGCCAAGTCCAGGGGAGGGCTTCTTGGCAGAAAGGATAGCTCCGAGAATAAGTGGGAGCTGCCCGGGCATGGCCGGTGAGGGGTGGGGGGCAAAGAGGGTCCCAAGCAGAAGGAACCACATGTGCAAAGACCTAAAGGCGAGAGAGACCATGAGGAAGTTGGGGGGCTGGGGAGAGATGGCAGAAGGCCTTTCCCTGTCACGGGCAGATGTCACCCTGACATCTTCCCTTTGATCTCCCCTCTGACTCAAGGTGCTTGAGAATGTAGATCTGGAAAACTGTTACTGCAATACAGGTCATCACACAATTGATTTGCAGGCAAAAGATGTGTCCATCTTAAACTTGCCAGAATGGATGTGCTGGCAGGACGCTAGCTGGCTGAGCCACCATAGAGACGCAAGTTTCCTTCGCTTTTCTAAATGAAAAAGCCCCTTTCTTTTTAGGCTACACACTCTTCCTCGTACTTGTGAGGGCCTAAAGAACCATCTGGGTTTTTTGTTTATTTGTTTGTTTGTTTGTTTCTTTCTTTCTTTCTTTTTTTTGCCTTTTAGTTACTCCTTAAACATTTGCTCTATAGGAATGATATTTGCCTTAACTTGTTTCTGTCCTTTGTGGAATCTATCCTGTAAATATGAATAGTATTAAATCAAGAGGGTACTTGTTTTAACTTTTCAGCACTTCTTTACCGAAATGAATCACTTTGGGAAAGGTGATTTCGAGATTGCTAATCTTCTAGGTATGTGTTTCATCTTCTAACAGAGGGCTGGTATAGACACAGCAGGAAGAACAACTTAGTGTCTTTTTGAAAGCCTCTCCCACGGCGGACACAAACATTAAAAAAGAAGTCTTGATATCACTTAATAAAGCTTTATGAGTAACTCCTTTGCTGCCATAGATAACATCGCGGATGCCTATTGCTCAGTGAGAGAAAATATCCCGGCCTACTTTACAACAGGCAGAAAACTTTGAGCCGTCTTGCCAATGCTTTATACTAAGCGCCAAATCCTTATTACTGTCTTAGGCATTTATTGTAAGAACGTGAAGCATGATGCATGGCTCTGGTATTCGTGTGGCTGCTCAGTGTTAAGTCCCCAGGACCTCCATGGAGTTGACTTTATTTGGTTTTCCACTTCCGTTTCTGAGTAAGAGCCGCATGAACTCAGACATGAAGGCTCACAGGAGCCCAAGTGGGCGGCCTTTTCTGTTGCTGTTTTGGTCTGCCTGTACTCAATGGTTGTGGTATGTGCAGATCTGAACCACTTCAGGGGACACTCGGTTGGAGCTGCCCCCACTTCCTCAAGTTTCCACCACCACAGGAGGCCTGGGATGATGCTTGGGGTAGCCCAACAGTTGCAAACCTCTGAGGCCCTTGGGAGAAATGTAGCTAGAATTTGGAAGCCGTGACATGTATATTTTCTAACTTCCCATATATAATGCTAATAGTTAGGCTGGATGCTGAACTCTGGAGGTGGGGGGTTTCTGGAGCACAATGACAGTTCAGAAAACCGTCCAGGGTTGCAGTGTCAGGTTTTTGACCTGATGGAGAGTTTGCAGAGTGGCCTGTAGAGAGGAGGGTTAATAGTACCTGTCTTAAAGCCTAATGAAATGCTATGTCCTTCTCTTACTTTGCAAATGCTTCACTGGCGCGGTCGATCTATCCACCTTGAGGGCTTTCATTATGCTGACAAATCACAGGGGTGACACAGAATATTTAGCACGGGCGACAATGAAGCGGAGTAAACACCATTAGCAATCGAAGGGATGACAGCCATGAACCACAGACACGGCCTTACCCATGAGTCTCAGCTGAGTATCAGTCTGAGGGAGGACCAACCACTTGCAATGGCTATGGCCCAGGCATCAAAACTGATGGCTCATTCATTATTTTGTTCAACAAATAGTGCATGTTCACCATGTGTCATTCATTTGCTAGTCACAGAGGGTACAGCGTGGAACAAAACCAGACATGTCCCTGCTCTCCTGAAGCTGACAGTTTGTTAAGAGAGACAGGTATTAATCAAGCAATCACACAAAAATCTATTAATTGTCAACCCTGACAAGGAATTGTACGAGGTACTAGGAGGGGCTGTGACCTAGCTGGGGATATTTGGTGAACCGGGACTCAGAAGGTAAGAAGTAGTTAACTAGACACTCCACGAGGAGAGCGTTCTTCAGGCAGAGGGAACAGCATGCATAGTGTTCATAACTGGTAAAGTGAGAGATGGGTATAGGGCTCCAGGGGTCCCAGCCTGGGTCTCTACTAGCCCCGTCCAATAGAGCTTTCTATAATCTTGGAAATATTCTGGCTGTACTAAGACCATAGCCATTAGCCATATGTGGCAATATAGCACTTAAACTGTGGCTAGTGGGACTAAGGAACTGAAATTTTATTTAACTTTAATTAATTTAAATGTCGCTACCATCTTGGAAAGTATGAACCAAACGCTGAACTAGCCAAGGTTACATGGGGCAGAGTGTCATTGGAAAGAGGAGGAAATGTTTTTCTGAGATGATGTTAAGCACCTTGACCTCAGGGGCTTCATTTATTCATTCTCTCACTCACTGAAAACTAAAAATATGGTTGGGTACCAACTGTGTGCTAGGCGCAAGGCTGGACCAGGAGATTCCCTGATGAAGAAGACCAAACCTGTGCTTTTGAGGCTTTCACAGTCTAACAGAGGAACAGGCTCAGAGGACTAAGACAGTACACTGTGACAGGGGTGACCAGATCTTGCTCTTAAAAGCATTGCTGTGAGGGGCGCCTGGGTGGCTCACTTGGTGAAGCGTCTGCCTTCGGGTGAGGTCATGACCCCAGGGCCCTGGGATCGAGCCTGCTTTGGGCTCCCTGCTCAGCGGAAGTCTACTTCTCCCTCTCCATCTGTCCTTCCCCCCCCCCACTCGTGCTCTCTCTCCCTCTCCCTCCCTCTCAATCTCTCTCAAATAAATAAATCAAATCTTTGAAAAAATAAAGGGGGTTGCTGTCAATGAGAAGAACTAAAGGATAATTCTCCTCTAACACAACCCTGGGCATGCTCAGCTTTATAGGCAGAGCTCATGATTCCTAAGTTCTAACTGTTCCCGTACCCCAAGGCTTTCAAACAAAAGGGGAGGGCTTTAACCTAACACACTACACACCTTTTTTAATCCTGTAAATTCCGTATAGCAGATATTAGAAGAAAAGGTAAATTTGCATTTCCATAGACTTTGGCTCTTTATACACAGGCCAGGGTATCTATGGCTGAGTTTGAGGAATTGGGCCCCCCTGATAAATATTCTTAGAAACTAGATCATGGGACCTGGACTCAAGGATCTGGTAAGTGACATTTCATTTTTGTTGTAGCCCCACTGGATTTTCATGGGACTTTCAGGTAGTGACCTGTGCTTCCCACCCAAGCTAAATAACTTTTACATATTTTTAAAAAGCACTTTCTCATGAGCAGTACTACTCATCGCTTCAAACATGTAACCTCCCTGCTCTTGCACACAGAATGCTGACAATTGTTATATTGTCACAAAAACCATGTTCTGATGTGAACACTCATCATGCCTAAATACTTAATTCCTGCCACGGGGTCTAAATCATCACTTCCAGATAGTTTGTTTCCAGTTATCAGGATCTACTAAATTACCTCCTTAAACCAGTCACCTGGGAAAACATTACATATCAGAGAGAATAAAGAGAGACTTTGCCCATTGTAATCTCAGGACACTTGTCCACGAACATTTTATGGTACACTGGGTTTTCCAAAGGGTTCCAGCTCCAGCTTTGTCTCTCCATCTTGGAGACTCAAGGAGAAGGAACCTAGAGCAAAAGCCCTACTGAGCTAGTCAGTAAGAGCTATTATACCCCCAGGAAAATTAGCTGGGGGCTTTTCAAAAACACAGAAGCAAAGGCTCCCTCTCGATACATTGAACCAGAATCATCAAGAGAGGCTGCAAATCTGTGTTTTTAAAAAACACCCCAAGGGATTTGGGGATGACTGGTTAATAGCCCAGAAAATAGAAAATGCCACCCATTTGATTAGCATATTTTATACTGTTATATTTATGCATTGTTTTCAAAGTGTAACCTTCATCAATGTCTATTTTTCTCCTAAAGTAGACGAGTGCGTCAGAACTCGCTAATTCCAAAATGACTCCTTCTCTTCTGTAGTGTTGCTGGTCAGAGCACTGTATTCCCCCTGTCAATACTTAGGAAATCTCCTCATGTATTTTGCTTATTTCTCTATTCGTGCTGCTTCTTACATCTCACTCTTTCCTCTACATGGAATTTTGTTCCTGCTGAAGGATATCGTTTGGTAATTCTTTCCGTGAAGATCTGACAAGTAAAGTTTTTTAGTTTTTGGAAGTCTGAAAAGATCTTGATTTTGCTATCATTTAAGAGTGGTACCTTAGCAGGTTATAAAAACCTAAATTAACAATGGTGTCCCACCGGCACTTAGATATTATTCCATTGTCTTCTGAAATCCATTACTGATGATGATAAGTTGGCTCTTAATTTGATTATCATTCCTTTTAAGGTAATATGTCTTTTCTCTCTGGTGGCCTTTATTTTTTATATAAAGCAGTTTCAGCAATATGTGTTTAGATGTATTTAATTACGATATTTGGATTTCATATTCTTTTTTCAGTGTGAGGATTTCCTCATTTCAATGTGAGGAAAATTCATAATTTTCTTTATGTCTGAGAACATTTTTACCATTGTCACCTCAGATAATACTTCTCTTCCACATGTCGGACTTCTCTTTCTACCTCCATATCTTTTCTCTTCCCTCTTACATGCCCCAGCTCTTTATCTCTTTGAACTGCATCCTGAATGATCTCCTCACATCTCTAGTTTACTAATTTTCTCCTCAGCTCTACTTTGCTGTTTTACTCTTAATAATAAGGCTTAAAATTTTTTTTAATGATGATACTTTACACAAATGGAATTTATATTTGCTTTTTAAAAAAAATTCTCCCATTATTTCTCCAAAATATTTTTTTGCCCATTTCTCTCTTTTTGTCTTGAGTATTTAAAAAATGCTAATTAAAACCTCTTTCAGATTGCATAGTTGTCTCTATTGTTGTGTATTTGCTCACTGTCTTTCCTGAGAGTTTGTTTCCTTTTGTGCTTCTGAGCTTATCTTTAGGAAGACTTGCTTTCCATGGGAGGCTTGTCTTTGGGGGAAGTCAACGGTGTGCTTGTGGAATGGTTTTCATGTTAATTTCTCATCCCCATGTTTTGCAGGTAGCGGGGACTCAGAACCCACTCCTGGACAAAATGATTTCAGGGTTTCTGTTGCTCACAAATGACTTTCCCCTCTTCGGTGCCACATCCTTAACCCGTGCAGAATTTTCTTGGTGCTACATCAAAACAGAATGTCCCAGGGTCTGGCTTTAGGCAGGATTTTGGGTTGAGCTTTACAGTACACATGCAGTATGTGTTTTCAAGACCTGTCCTACACAAATGATACTACCCCAGCCCCTGGATTCTAACTCCAACAGGCCCATAGGGAATTCCATCTTCGACATGACCTCAGGCTCTCTTTTAGAGTAGTGATCAAAAGCACAGAGTCTAGATTCTAACAACGTGAAATTAAAGCAGCTCTGCCACTTACTAGCTGTATAACCTTGGGCAAGTTACTTAACTGCTCTGTGCCTCAGTTTCCTCAACCGTGAAATGGGAATAATCATTGTATCCTCATGGAGTTATGAAAATCAAATGAGTAAATACATGTGAAATACTGAGAACAGTGCCTGGCACGTGGCAAGCATTAAATATTATCATTTTTCCTTGCTTTCAAGCTTGCCTAAGTATTAAGAATTTTTATAATACATTATACATATAGGTATATAGTAACACATACTTTTATTACATATTACTTTGTCAAATACATCTTTTTGTTACATTATGCATATATTTGTTTTGTATTATTTTCTTTGCTATTTTAAAAAATACATATACTATATATGGATAATGTAAGATTTTCATTCTGTTGGAAAAATTTGGCCTTTCTAAAGTGAGGGCACAGTGGTAGCAAGCAGGATATGGGAAGCTTACATTATATTCAGTTGCTATATACAGGATTTGGGGCCCCTGACTTCTCAATGGTTGAATTCTTTTTTCCTCATTAAAAGCTCGGCTGGGCTCTGCTATCCTTCTCTACTTCCCATGGATGTCACTGCTAATCTTCACAAATTCATCTTTATTTTGAAGGTCATGGAACTCCAGAGATGTTTAGATGTATTTGAGCTGGCAGGAGAATTATTTTACTTCATTCATTCCTCCATACAAAAGGTTTTTTATTTTGTGTTTTACCATTTTATTTGACCACACCAGCAAGTCTGTTTAACCGAATGTGGTATTTTCACAAGGAATAATGATCTGAGGGAAGGGGGCCTGTTCCCGAAAGCGGGATTGTGGATGCTAGTTTTGGCTCAATTTCTGGGGTTTATTAAAAGAGTGTTTATAAAACCACTCTATTTGTGTTTACCAAGAATATTAGTGGGAGAAAGGGGCAAAAAGATGGCCTGGGTTTCAAACCTCTCTGAGGATAAATCAGTCACTAAGTAGATCATATTTACATGAATAACCAAGACTTGATGCAATATGTCAGGGCTACTCAGCTCCTCGCCAAGGGTCAGCAAGGATTTAAAGGTACAATCAACCTTCTCTCGTTCCTCAGAAATAAATGAGAAACTAGTCAGCTACACAGCTGGCTGCTCTGAGGTTTCTTGAGTAGGAGGGTCTGAAGGAATCGTTTCACCAACCTTTGCTATCCTTTAGCTTTCCAGGCCAATTGGAAATCCTCGTGAGTTGACTTGCTGACTCTTTGTGGATGTAACCAAGAGCACCACTTGTCGGGAGCACCACTTGTTGGGAGAAGGGGGAGCACCACTTGTTGGGAGCACAACTTGTCAGGAGCACAACTTGTCGGGAGCACAACTTGTCGGAAGCACCACTTGTCAGGAGCACCACTTGTCAGCAGCTAAGTCTCTCTTTCCTTCCTGTCTTACTCCCGGAAGCCCAGCAGGAGCAGGTACACTTTGGGGGTATGTAGTTCATCAGAGGCACTTACTATACATTAAACACCCATTTTGGCAAAAAGGTCCAACTTGGGTAGGGAGTTTGATTGTGCATTCCACAAAATGGTGTGCAAACTGTATGTGTGAACACATGCATATTTTGTATGAGGTATGAGGAAGGGTGTGTAGCACCACAAAGGGTCATGGAGCCAAAGCAGTAAGGAAACCCTTAGTCTGAGAATTCCTCCCTGCCTGGCCTCATTCAGTCCTCAATAAGCATAGAGTCACTAAAACATGATACAGCTTTGATATGTGTTACACAAAAGAATTCTTTTTTTTTTTTTAAGAGAGAGAGTATGTGAAATTGGGGGTGGGGTGGTAGGGAGAGAGAGAAGGGAAGGAGACAGAGAATCTTAAGCAGGCTTCACACCTAGCATGGAGCCCAACACAGGGTTCGATCTCACAGCCCTGAGATCATGACCTGAGCCGAAATCGAAAGTTGGACACTTAACTAACTGAGCCACCCAGGCGCCCTTATAACAAAATGTTTCAAAGCTATAAGGCTGATTTGAGTAAGTGGTTTCATTTGTTCTGATTTCTATAGATATTCCCACCATTTTATCGGAGTGGGTCAATACATGGTAGATAAAGAGGTTAGAACTGAGAATTTTAATTCTACCTGTATGAAGGTATCATTAATTCATTTATTAATTAATTCATCAAATACTTATCCAATATTTACTATATGTCAGGCACTCTGCCAGGCATTAGAGCTATAATGGAGAAA
This sequence comes from Ailuropoda melanoleuca, assembly GCF_002007445.2. NCBI lineage: Eukaryota > Metazoa > Chordata > Mammalia > Carnivora > Ursidae > Ailuropoda > Ailuropoda melanoleuca. The sequence goes on from NC_048232.1 coordinate 41,014,891, forward strand.
AATGCAGACATAGTCTCTACTTCTTGGAACTTGTAAGTCATATGCCTATAACTACATAATTTTACCTCTCTGAGACTCATCTTTTACTTGCAAAATGGGGTTGTAGCGAAAGAAGAAAATGTATAAATTCTACTGTATTATACATTGGAGACTACACACACGGACATTGGTATAATCATCTTCTAGTCACGGCAAAGCGTATTTGAAGAATCAATGAAGTTTGGTAAAAGAGAATATGACATAAATCTTCCTATTTCTCAAAAGGGGAGGTTGTGTGGAGACTTTCTGAAGACTGTGTTAGGATCCTGACAATGACTGAGACTTCTGTCAAAAATTTTTAGAGGGAGGCAGTTTATAAATTTTAAACCAATCTGAGCATTTCTGATCTTCTTCTGTATACGTGTCCTTGGACATCTGCAGCAGCAGTAAATGGATAATCTGCCAGACCTCAAGGTCAAGGGTGGAGACAAGACAATGTAACACAGCCCGGAAATGTGCCAAGAGTGCTCATCTGCAGAAATATTTGCAAGTGTCTTCTACCCACACCCCAGGAAGCAAGAAGAGACTATGGAGGGAACGGCTTTTAATGAATACTTTGTGTTTGGGATGTGGGAGATTGGCTTTAGCTACTCTTCTCCATGCCCAGTTCTCTAAAATCAGCCTGAGGTGGACACCCTAGACATTGTTGGACAGAGAGACAGATGGACAAAGAAGGCCGGAGAAGCTCCAAGAGTCTCTTGTGATGACAGGTCATTGGGCTGGAGTCTACAGCTCGGCTCTCTGTGGCTCCTCCTTTTTTTCTAGACCAAGGACACGTATCAAGTACTTGTTACAGTGAAAGGATAAAGGCAAATGGTGTATTATTCTTGGAGGAGCTTAAATTATGACATCCAAAAGAGAGAAAGTATTATGATACAGGAAAGAGAAGTGGGATGACAAATTAATACCATAAATCCTTGTGTTTCTCCCATATCCACTGCTACCACTGTAGACTAAGCCATCAGCTCCTACTGGGCTATGGGCAAAGGCCTCTTTATTGAGCTCCAATTTTTATTCTTGACTTCCTTCGATATATTCTTTACCCAAAAGTCAGTGTTTTTTTTTTTCCCAGCTAAATTCAGATTATGTCTCTCTTCTGTTTAGAACTATTCTGTGTTTTCTCCTTGTGCTTTAAAAAGACCCCAAACCCTTTGCTTTGATCTACAAAACCTGCATGATCTAGCCCTAAAGAACTCATCAAAGGTATCTCCTACCTTTTTCTTCTCTTCTTACCCACCATCCATACCGACTTTTTTGATTCCCCAACTTTGCATAGGCTGTTTCCTCAGCCTGAAAGGCTCTTTCCTGGCTGATGATCCCCCTCATCTCCAAGAGGCTTCCCTAGCATCCTGTCTGAGGCAAATCCTCCCCTTCTTTCTTTTTCTCTATTATAGAACTCTGATTACAGTAGTCCCCCTTATCTGCAGGGCATAGGTGGCAAGCTCTCCACTGGATGCCTGAAACTGTGAATAGGACTGAATCTTATATAGACTATATTTTTCCTATACATGCATGCATAAGATAAAGTTTAATTTATAAATTAGGCAGAGTAAGAAATTAACAACAATAATCAATTAAAAAAGAAAACAGTTATCATAATACACTGTAATAAAAGCTGTGTGAATGCGGTTTCTCTCAAAATACCTTATTGTTCTATACTTACCCTTTTGGGGATGACGTGAGATGATTAAATGTCTATGTGATGAGATGGAGAGAGGTGAATGATGCAGTGTTGTGACTTGACAATCTATCAAAAGGAAGCTCATCTGGGGACGTCTGGGTGGCTCAGTCGGTTGAGCGTCTGCTTTTGGCTCAGGTCATGATCTCAGCATCCTGGGATCGAGCCCCTGGGATGGAGCCTGCATTAGGCTTTCTGCTCAGGGGGGTAGTCGGCTCCTGCCCCCCCCCACTCATGCTCTTTCTCTCTCAAATAAATAAATAAAATCTTAAAAAAAAAAAAAGAAAGAAAGAAGAAGAAGATCATCTGCTTCTGGACCACAGTTGAGGACAGTAACTCAAAGCACAGAGAGCGAACTGTGGTTAAGTGGGGCTGCTATAGTTCCTTCAGAGCACCTGCCCTAGTCTATCATCTGTGTCCTTATTTATTTGCTTCTTGTCCATCTCCATAACTAAACTGTAAGCTCTCGGAAGGCCAAATTCATGTAGGTTTGCTCACCATACCCTAGTGCCTGAAACATCAGTGTCCAAGAAATATTTATCAAGGGAGTAAATAAAAGTTTGAATTTCTTTCCCCTTAATTCTTACAGAAAGCACAGGCTGTTGTAACAGCCACCGTTTTCCCATGCCTACATGTCTCTGCACACGCAGCTCTTTCTGTCTGCACTGCCCATTCCCCTGCCTGTTCTCCACACTCCTGCTCACTCTGGGCGGCCCACAGCGCCCTTCCTTCTTCTGTGAAGCTTTCCTTTTATCTCCCTTTTGTGTCTCCGCACTATACATATAGGTCCCTGTGAGCATTTAGGACCCCTTACTGTCATCGCGTGTTCGTATTTCTGTACCCCTATCCGGTAACGGGGAGCTCTCTGAGGACAGCAGGCGCGTCTTACTCTTCTCTGCACCCCCAGCTCCCGCGCAGGGTCCACAACACAATATGTGCGAGGTGCACACTTGCAGGGAGCCTGCGGATTTTTACACATACCACAGAGGCGGGATGCAGGGAAAGCTGGCCACTCGTGGTGGCTTCGGCCAAGTGGCAGGGTTGTTGGTGGTGTCCCCAGCCCTTCCTCCCGCGGAACAAACATCGGTCTATGAGCGTGGAGGATGGCCCCCCCCCCCCCCCCCCGCCCCGGACCCGTTCCGAGGTGAAAGCAGCCTGTGTCCATGCCTTGAGAGGGTTTTCCCTTCCTTTGAGAGGAGAACATTCTTAAAGCCGATTTTCAAGCTGAAGTCATCCAGAACAAAAGCTGCTCGCCAGCTGTGGCCCCGCAGCCCAGCGCCCCTCCCCCTGCAGCCCCGGTGCCATTACTGCCTAATGGGAGAGGGGTGTGAAGGCTTCCGGCGAAACATCTGGTCGGGGCCACTGTCAGCTGGCGAGACTGAGACCAGCCAGCTCCCCATCTGATTTCCTGAGCCGGCTGGCGGTATCAAAGCCGAAGAGAAAGTGAGGAGGAGGAAGAGCGGCCTGCACCGGGCGAGGCCTGCAGGAAGGCCGAGGCCTGCGGCGCAGCCGCGCTCGCCCCTCCGCCTTCTGCCCCTGGTGGCCGCCCCCTGCTCGCTTTCTGCCCCTGGTGGCCGCCCTGGGACTCCTGCCCCGAAGGGGCGAACGCAGGCCCCTGAGAACCGGCAGTGGCTCTCTGCTTAGTACCCGGGGAGCCGAAGGGCAGGCTCCTAGGAACCCGGTGAGCCAAACTGAGCTCGTGTTCATTAACTCAGGTCCGCGCTGCAGTCAGCGTTTCCCGCTTTCTCTGAACCCTGTCTCTTCCACGCCTTCCCCACGGGTCCTCCTGTCCTCCCATTGATTTCCTCGCCGCCTCCCCCAGCAGAGCTGAGACACCGACACTATATTCCAGATCTTTCTTTTCGAGTCTTTGCGCTCTGCTAAAGGCAGCCGTTCTGACAATGATCTCTGAGGTACCGTGGAAATAGATAACACCTCACCGTATTTGGGGATTTTTTTTCTTTGCCTTTTTAACTATAAGTGACCTCTCTTGAAGACAATAATAAATAAATTAATTAATTAATTAAAAAAAAAACCTCCAATGAACAAGTGGAAATTTCAGGTTCTGAGGTAGGCCCACGCGGGCAGACTTACATTTCAATAATTCCTCAAGTCAATTCCACCTAGACTGTGACTCCAGGTCTGACTTTCCCTCTGGAGAGGGAATATGAGTTTGGATTTTTAGAGGGTCCAGGCTGGCTAGTGAGCTGTCTGTAAACTAGCTGCAGCCCCACAGAGCAGACATTATCTTAATGGCACTGATACATCAGGAGTGTCACACATCATTAAAATAGCTGATTGATTAGAAGAAAATAATTAGCTTGCCCTGCCTTGCTGGAAAGCCTTTTGACATACCAAGAAGAAGATATGGAAGGGACAAGGGGTCATCCATCTTTTGATCATTTGTTTTCCCTCCAAGGTGATGAAAAAGGCCCTGATAACCCTTAGGGAAGGGAAGGAATATAAACAAGCCGTAGTTCTTCTTTGCCATTTACTCAGAGAAAAGCTATCTGCAGACTTTCTGGAGTGTGGTGTGTTTATTTCAGTTACATAGATACACTCCTTTAAATCAAACACTCTGTTAGTGCCTTGGAGTTGTAAATCAGTGGTTCTTTTCAAGTGACTTGATAGAATGTGATATTCTGCTTTCCCTTGACAGGATATAAACACAGAAACCTAAATATTATAATCAAGGCCAGCCATTGGCAGGGCTATGAAGAGGAGCAGGGAGACTCTAGTGGCTTTTCAGTGCCCTTCTTGCCTTCCATGTATCTGTTTTCCTTGGAGGGTTCACAGTCACCCTCTTGTCCGCTTGGGAGAGAAGTTGACAAACGTATTTATTGTTAGGAGTGATCGGGTTTAAGGCATTTTTATGCTCAGAGAAAGAAATCCATTGGGTAATTTAGTTTTATACCAGCCAGTGCATTTTAGCCAAAGGCACAAAGAGATCCTTAAGCTAAAGGATCTCTCTGGAGAAATATTTTACTGACGGCCCTTCTCACTCTCACTGTCTTGGAAGTCAGGCTCCTGACTCGATGGGCGCCCTGAGAACAGCACATCTTTGGGGGAATGGAGGATAGAGTCAGCAGATCTGGATCATCTGGGAGCCTTCGGCCAATTCTGAGAGGTACCCCCTGTCCCACTCGCCATCCTTACTCTCTCTCCGTCATTGCTTCAAAGAATCATATAGGAAAGAAGGTTATTATGCTTTTGTTACAAAATAAAATAGTGGAACACCCTTGGCTTGGAGAACAGAATCTGAGTTTGGGAGTCAGCAGGAATTGGCTATTATGCCCCTTTTCAGTGACTGGCCTTGGTCAATGTTACTTAATGTCCCCATAGCAACAGAATACTGACCACGCAAAGCCTTACAAAGCTGGCATAAGGTGATGCAGCAGAAACGCTTAGCCAACACATATTAGTTTTCTTCCCTTTTACAAATTAGGAACTCTGAATTCCCCCTGAATACAATCTACTGACTTAATTGTTAATCAACTTGTACAGCTTTTTTTTTAAAAAAAAAGATAACATTATTATTGACTTCTTTTTTGAGCATATAAGTAATGCATGTTCTTTGTGGAAAGAAGAGAAAAGAAAAAAAACCAAGAATAATCCCCTATCACCTTTACTGAGGCTGAATCACTAATTTTTCTGTTTTATAAAAAATTTTTCCAGTACTTTTTCAATGTGTATGGCCTCCCCCCTTCTTTTGACAATGTTTGCCATCATAGCACAGACACACACACACGTGCACACACATTCTGTTCTGTGGCTCTCTTCTCTCCTTACCCCATCACGAGCACTTCCCCACGTCATCAAACACACATAGTGTTTGTGTGCGTTTCAGAGTTGCTGCAATCGCTAATGGGAGTAAGAGGACACTTGTTCTTCTGGGACACCTGTCAGTCATGGAAGCAACTCTCTCAGGGTGGACATAGTGGACACTTTTTGATTGTTATTTTTCATACCCTCATTCCCCAAGCTGGCAAGACCTTGAGTTCTCGTTTGGATTTTGTCTTTGGAATGACCAGCTCTGGGAATAGGGATATAGGATGTCAGTGGATTTCAGTCTATGAATTCCTTCCACTGGCCAGATGTCCCCTCTGCATTCCGTGACAAAAGTCCACACCTCAAATGAGATATCAAGAAAGTTCCTTAAATTCACAGCTGGCCCCATGGCAGCATCGACTTGCGAATTGCTGCAAAATTGCTTTTGAATGAAGAAATGAATGCACGAGGCCAGGGGCCTTCCATTCATTCAGAAATAAGGATTTCGTGTTGGTTATAGTTATTCTCAGCATGAGTTTGTGGGGAATTTTTAACTCTCTCTTTTATGTTATTTAACTTCTCTGGCCTCGGTTTCCTTGCCTGCAAAATGAAGATAATAACGGTACCTATCTCCTATCTCGTGCAATATGAAATGAATGAATACACGTGAGATGCCTTGCACACTGCCTGGGTAAGAGCCAAGTGCTCAATAAAACCATGGCAATCGTCATGACTGTCATTATTATGTGCTTTTCTATATTTTCCCCAATTTCTGCAGTAAGTTCAATTACCCATGCATATGATATTTTTAAAAGACGTAACATGTAGCCATGGGAACATTGCATCTTAGGCCAATAAAGTGAAAAAGAATCGGGAGGATTGGTTAGATACCAGGAAAAGGAGGCTGCTGAGGTAGACACAGGACAGGAAAGAACACAAGGGAGAGAGAAAGGAAAACAGCTACAAAGGAGGGGACAAATAATGGGCCGGCCAGAATTCAGGGATGGAGAGGGCCAGGCATGTGTATCTAATAATTGCTCCATTGGACTTGGGCCCACTACTCTAGCACCTTGAGGAGGGAGCCCACAGAACCTTTTGCTGCTCCCCATCCCCTCACCCAGCCTGGAAAGTGCAGGGGGTGGGCAGGGGGAAGTGAGAAGGGAGTAGGGGTAGGAATTGGACAATGAGAAAACTGAAGCTTGGGATGATGGGTAGATGAGCTTGTTGTGAAAAGCTCTCTACTAACTGCTGGCAACACCGGGTCTGGACTCAGCTTTCAGGACATCCAGACTAGATCTCAATACCCCTTCAGCCCTGCCCACCAGTTTCTCTCTGTACCTGGAGACTTAAATGTCAAAACTGACCCAAGAATTTGGAATCAAAGGCATCCTGGCCATTACAGTGACCATATATTGAGGGTGGAACAAGGATCCTGGCCCATCAAGGCCTCTTTCAATGGTCTGTGCAAGATTGGAAAACACCCCCACAGCCACCGCCTGCCCTCCACTGTCCCTCTTCCCCAACTACCGAGGCTTCTTGTGATGTTTTCCAGACCTGCGTGCCCTTGTAGGCGACAGTCAGGGCAGATGTCAAGCCAACTGCATTATCAATTCATAGCTCATTATACTCACTGTACAAATTGTAAAGGAAAGAATCCACTGGATAGTTTGGTTTTATACCAGCCAGTGAGCATGTCTTGATTGAGCAAGACTCCAAAATTTTTTCCACTTCTGAGCTGATGGCTTGGCTTCTGGAATCCTAGGTTTTTATACATAGGTTGGCCATAGGCTCTGTGAAAACACTATTTTTACCTTTTTCTTTTCTTTTTGGCATTGATAGTATATTTTAGTGCTACAACTCAAAAACAATGGTCAGACTTACACACATATATATATATATTTTATTTATTTTAGAGAGAAAGAGACAAAGAGAGTGTGTGTGTTGGGGGGGTGGAAGGGCAGAGGGAGAGAAACAGACACCCCGCTGAGCATGGAGCCCTATGCAGGACTCCATCTCACAACCCTGAGATCATGACCTGAGCCGAAATCAAGAGTCGGAGGCCCAACCTACTGAGCCACCCAGGCGTCCCTTAAGTATATTTTTTAATAAGCAAATATATCTTCTATTTTTCTGCCACTCGTTTTACTGTATTATTGGATCAAATATAAATGTGTGCCCTGTGAGAGAAACTTGTGTTTGTGTTTATAAAATGTTGGCAGCAAATCTTGAGAGTAAACCTGTTGCTGCCACATGAGGTCTTTCCAGGAGCCTTACAACATTGAGACTGGGCCAGGACTGCTTTGCTCAAAGAATCTACCTTTAATCAAAGGTGATTTCATACAAGGAACCGGGAAAAATGTAGCATTAGCATCCATTAATTAAGACAATTAAGTGATATTTTCTATTTAAAAAAGTGAAGATTGCACTTCTCAGCTACTTGGCAGCCAGTGAAAAAGCGGTGAACAAAGATTGGAACCCAAGGAAGATCACTGGGTAAGACAGTCTTGCAACACCTAGGCTGGTATAGAATCTGAGACATGATTCCTTAAGAAGATGCCATGTGCTTCTGGAGAAGGGCTGGTATAAAAAACAGGGCACTCTGAGTTAGTCTAATTTATGTTTCTAGAAGTGATATTTTATTCCCATGTCAAAACTTTACAACACCTGAGAAAATAAGTAGGAATGTCGTTGTGGTTATGACCTTTAAGTGAATGATGACAATTTTGAGATACGTGCCAAAATGGGATAGTCCTCATTTTCCTCATTCCTCTTGAGGTAGTGGTCTGGACTTGTTCATGTCTAAAACCTGTAGCAGAGGGCTTATTGGATGGAGCCTCCCCTCTGAAGGAGGTGAGGGCTCCCTTTGTTTCCTCTCCGCGCGGTGGGAGTTACTCTGGAGCTATACAGCTTCCGACCAGCAGATGGCATGTGGCGTCAGGCTCGTGGACGCTTGGAGCCTGGGAAAGCCATCTTTTCTCTTCCAACAAATTCTGAACTTTAATTAGGAATAAAAGTGTGATTATTTCGGCTATTAGATATTGTGCTTAATAATTTGGCTCTGTCTTTCTATGATGTTTAGCTTACCTGTGGTGGAAACAAAACTAAACCTAACGCAGACATCATTTCGCTCATTTCTTAAACCGGAAATGAACTTGTGTGGGCCACTTTTGGGAGCCTCATAAGGTGCTGTGGAATGGAACAGCGGGACAGGCAGAGGATAGACTCTTGGAAGAAGAGAATGACATCACCATCCCTATGTGTTCTGAGAATGGAAACAGATGATGAGTGCGACCCACCCATTCCCCTTCCCCAGTCCATAACCAAGATGCCCGGAATTGGAGTGGAGTTTCCTAGAAGGCCTGAGGCAGGAATATAGCTAGAGAGAGCTGAAAGTATCACTTCAGGTTTTGACAGCAGATTATTTCCACACTTACCAAGCAGAATTCAACTTCAGCAACTTGTTTTCAGTTTAGCACCTTGGTCCTGCCCTCCTCTAGGCCTGGTTATCCCCGAGCCTGGAACTTCAACAGAGAACAAACGTCTAGTCCTCTAAGGGGAGAGGGGAGAGGAAGGGAAGGGTGGAAATCTAAATGCCTGGCTGCATGGGGGTGATTGAGGGAACCTAGAGGTCTATCTTCTGTAGATCTTCAACCAAACTGTGTTTCAGCCTCATGCTTCAGCTTCGCTCTTTGCAGTACTTAGTGGTTCTAAAACCTGAATCTTTCTGGGGCTCTTTGGAAAAAAATTGTTCATTAGAAAACAATTCTCTTTAGCAGATAACTGCCATTCCTTTATGCCCCTGCAAATGTAGACATGTTCATAGTTTCCTACACTGTGAGTCTTCCTTTCTCAGGTAAGAATTTCCCAGCATCCCTTGCAGCCAGAGAACAGGCATGTGACCTAAGATCCACCAATCAAACACACCCATGCGAAACTCTGATTTGGAAGCCAGAAACAGGAGGGAACAGATTGGGTTCTGAACACTGTGCGTTCATTAAGTGGTGGAGGCAGCAGCCGCCCTGTCAGGTCACTTCTGTATGAGGTTCTGAGCTGCATTTCTAGGAGTTGAGCCCTGAGCTGCTTTTTCTCCAGATCTCTCAAAGAGTCTTGATAAACAACTCTCAGTAAATTCTGCTTAAGCCAGCATGAATGGACTTTATAGTTTGCAATTAAAAAAGAAAGAAAGAAGGAAGGAAGGAAAAAGAAAAGAAAAAACTAATAAACAAATTTGATCAGTGAAAGTAGGGTAAATCTGAAATGTGGAATTGGGTTTATTCAGCAGGACTTATTATTTGCTATTGCTTAATGACTACTGAGTGTTTCCTGTTCTTCTGTTTTTTAAACTGGTTGGTTGTCCTGTTTCTGCTCCACTACTTTCTAATGGGTGTGTTGAGAGATGATTTGTCTTAGAGCTTTGGGGGTTCAGTAAATAATAGTTTCAAAAATCAATATTACTAGAAGCCCTTACTATTTAAAATAGAAGATTCTTCAGAGGAAGAAAGACTGTAATGAGAAGGAATGTGTGCTGGACTCAAAATATTTTTCAGACATCTTAGCAAGGATGGAGATCTTGAATAGTCTCCAGATACCAGGAAGAATCAGTGTTTTACCCTCTCTTTCATCTGTTGGAATTTTTTTCTTATTTTTACATGTGGTTAATGAACTGGGAAGAGGAAAAGTGGTCTAGAAAGGATTAAGATGATCTTACAATGACTTCCTACCTGGACTCTTATCAAAATGGCCCCACCCTCCTCCCTCTCAACCCAAAGCTTATGGTACGGTCAATCTAGATGTCAGCTGAGGTACCAGTGAAAGTGGCTTAAACCCCTTTGCAGGTGTGGAGAAGGAGCTTGGAGTAGGCTGTGGATGGGCTGGGGGTGAAGTGGGAGGAGTCTGCGGCTTTTCCAAATCAGCCCTGATTCAGAGTTTATACTTCTGCTGATCATTTTCCTAGCCACAAGTGCTGTCTCATTCTTTTGGTTCCCTTTATTTCTACCCAACCTCATGAAATAAATAAATAAATAAATAAATAAAGTAAACAAACAAAACCATGACCTTTGTGGGTGCAGCAGAAGGTTGAAGGAAGCCAAGGAGGTCTTTGTATCATGGTAATGAAATAACTTGAAAATCTCCGCGTTCTCAAGGTTGCAAAGACTCTTGAGCGCTTCTACCAACACAGGTTCTAATACTACCACCAATCATTTCCCATTGTTTCTTGGGTCCTTCTCTTCTTTTCTTGCTTGTCTCTCAGGAGTAATAATCTCAGCCAAACCCTACTGTGTCCAGATTGAATGCAGAACAATTTGGCTTTCACTCTATTCTTCCCTCTTCTTTCAGACTCTGGATCTGATTGGTCTTTACCTACGAGGGTATTATAATAAAGACTGTTAATCCCTGAGAAGAATTCTGATATAGTTCTTAACTGTCCTTTAGTCCTTTTACATACAATTCATTAAATTGTAAATTCATTGGGGTTTTTCATTTATTTAGTTTTGTTTTCAGCTTTTACATATTGTCAAAATGGCTATTGTTTTGGCAAAAAGTACTCATAAAAAATTTCAGCCAATTCAGAAAAGTGCAAAGAAGTAAAAAATCTGTGGCACCCCAAACTCGATATCTTTTAAGGAAAGTCCCCATTTCTCTCACGTGTCCTTCATATATTTCAAACTCCCCTCTCTAAGCAAAGGATCAGTGGCTTGACTTTTTAGGGCCATCGCACTCAATTTTAGAGAAATATAGATTCTATTTGAGATCCAAGGAGGCATTTGTCAGCATTAAGCACCTCCCTCATCTCCTTCCATGCCCACAATATTTGGCAGGTATTCTTCATAGTTTGTGGTTTGGTATTGTAGCTGTTTCCTTGTTTCATTCATGATGGGGAGATTTTTCCTTCTATTTTTGTTCCATTTATTGTTTTCATTGGAGTTTTAGGAAGAGGAATGGCATAAATATTTTTTACTCACTTGCCTTTCACAAGAAGATGTACTTTTTAAAAATAATTGTGCGTCTGCTTTTAATTTTGTACTTCAAGAGAAAGTTAAGGGAAGAATGTACACAATATTTAATTAATTTTCAGTTTGCTAGCTAGGTGCCTGATAGAGAGGAGCTTTCCTCAATGGCTGTCAGTTCTGTTCTGAAGATAGCCTTCCTATGGCACTGGTACCCTGGTTAGAATTTTTCCAGGGAGAGATGGCCTTGCTCCCTGGGAGCTATCATCATAGATTGCCCACGCTGAGAGAGTAGACCAGCTGCAGACTCTTACATAGCACATGTAGGGAGGACAGAGGCTGGTGCCCAAAGACTGAGAGGAGTCATACCTCAGCTGTAGAACAGCAGGAGCCCGCAGAGAAAGACAATCTGTGAATTGCACATCCCTCCTCCTGCTCCATGAGGATCCATAAACCTCTCCATTAGCCAGACCCCATCTTGGGAAGAAGGGAGGAGGGGAGATTCCTAAAGGTGGAGAATTAGCTCTGATAGGGAATTTCAACATCAAAATCAGAAAATTCAGCCCCCCTCCCCTTTGTTTCCCCCTGAAAGAGACTATTACTTAACACATTTATTTCTGCCATCTGTAGGAATGAGAGCTTCAGAGCAAGATTAGATCAGTTATAGAAAACAGATAAGCCACGGTTTTTGCACATCTGATTGGTAAGGTGTAAATCCTGACCCTGAAACATCTGTGATTTTAGCTTCATGTTTCTGCAGGAGGCAGCCTGCTAGAAGGAAAACTGCATGGGCTGGAGCTGACCTCCATTTACTCCTACCTCTGCTACTGCTAGCAGTGTGGTGTTGGTTAGACACCTTATCTTCTAGTTCTAGGTTTCATCCACTTTAAAATGTGGGGGTTGGACCAGATCAGTGATTTTCAAATGTTTTGATTTCATTTTTTAGCTGCATGCTTCTGTTAAACAAAATCTTACTTCAATGGACGATATATAAAATAGATACAGTTGGGTTTCCTCTGGCAAAGTAGGGAGGAGGTGTCTCGGACCATATTGCATTAGGGAGTTCCTTGGGTGTCTGCAGAAGTCCCTAGGTCGCCACTAAAGACTATGATCTCTATTTTTTTTTAAAGATTATTTATTTATTTATTTATTTGACAGAGACAGAGACAGCCAGCGAGAGAGGGAACACAAGCAGGGGGAGTGGGAGAGGAAGAAGCAGGCTCATAGTGGAGGAGCCTGATGTGGGGCTCGATTCCACAATGCCGGGATCACACCCTGAGCCGAAGGCAGACGCTTAACCGCTATGCCACCCAGGCACCCCTCTATTTTTTTTTTTTTAATTCTAATCCTCAGTGATTCAATATCTGCCCGAGGCCTGGAGTGGCTGGAAGCAGCATGAAGAAATCTGTTCTGTGGTCCATGGGCATCTGAGGAAATTGGTGCTCATTTGTCCCTTTGGGGACAAGTCAATTATCTTCATGTTAAAACCAAAAAATTCCCAGAACTTTACGGTGGTTGGAGGTTCTCTCATTTATGACTGAGAAAAAAGAAAGAGAGAGAGAGAGAGAAAGCAAGCAAGCCAGCTTGAGGTAACAGCCTATGAACTAAAATGAACTAAATACGAACTAAATATGAGCTAGAAATTGCTTATCCATGTCTGATTAACGTGGCAGGTCATGTCCAGGTCCTAGCAACAGTTTCATATTCCATCTGTGCTGGTTGCTCGGCGTCACCTTATTGAGCTCTGACAACACCCCAAGAAGTGGATACGATCCTCATTTCACAGATAAGAATTCTATAGCAGGGGCGTCTGGGTGGCGCAGTCATTAAGCGTCTGCCTTTGGCTCAGGGCGTGATCCCGGGGTCCTGGGATCGAGCCCCACATCAGGCTCCTCTGCTGGGAGCCTGCTTCTTCCTCTCCCACTCGCCCTGCTTGTCTCTCTCTCACTGGCTGTCTCTGTGTCAAATAAATAAATAAAATCTTTTTTTTAAAAAAAGAATTCTATAGCAGGTTAAGTAACTTGCTCAAATATCACACAGAGAATCACCTTTTTTTTTTTTTTAACATTTACTGTCGTAAATAAGATGTTCAAATATACAGTTAACCAAAACCATGGAACTTCTCGTCCCACAGGACCTACCATTCAGTGACTCCCAGGGCATTTTGCACATGAAATGGATAAGGAAAATGTTTGAGACAAACAATCTGAATTTTAAATGCAGATCAAAGTCCTTGCAGCAGTGAAGAAAGCCTGTGGGTATTTCACGGAGGTTTCCCAAGAAAGCAGGCATCTTTCCCTCCACTTCATGAACTTGTATTTTAAGAAGCTCAGCCATTCCAGTCCATGCAGAAAAATACTCTCTAAGGAATATTTACAATGTGGATCTTATATTAAACATTTGGTTTTATATACTTAAATATTTATAAAAGCATATGTGGAATAAATTTTAGTCCACAAACCAGAGTGTGCAAAACATATCAATTTCTTTATTTCTTTAAATCAACTTAGTTTTCTGACTCTCAGCCTCCATCTTTCCTCTAAAGTGGCAAGAACATCGACTTCATCCTTTTTGGAACCCCCTCTCCTTCCCAAAGTCAACCAGAACCTTGAGGGTTTCCTTGGAATGAGGACAATTAAGGAAGGGATCTCCAGCCTTTCAAGGTACTACTGGCATCAGAACCATGTGGCCCATGGTGGTACACTGGATTGGGGTTAGGGAACTTTGCAGAGGGTGCCTCTCACTAGGCACACCGAGAAGCCCCCTCCTCTGGCTATGGCAAGCTGCATGGTCACGTGACCTGTATAGTTTCACACTGCCCTGTGCTCAGAAGAACCCTGGTTTTTTTTTGTTTTTTTTTTAATGCTCTGCCATTGCCATCTTGAAATTGGAACAAGGGGCCCCATGGTTTCATTTTGCAGTGGATCCTGCAAATGGTATAGCTGATCCTGCCTGTGGCTTTAGTTACTACCCCCTCTGCTCACTTTCTCAGCTGAGACTGCAGTCCTCCTTCACCCCATCGGCCAGAAGAGCTTCTCTCTTAGACTCCCTGCCCTCCAATGCTTCGTCCCTCTTCCTTAGAGTCCAGGGCACTTATTTCTTCAATGGCTGTAGGTATTTACAAAAAAAAAAAAACAAAAAAAAACACCAAACAAACAAACAAAACAAACAACAGGAAAAGCCAAAGACTTCAGGGGTTTCTGCCTTTCATCCTGCAAAAATCTGTGAAGGAAGGAAGCACAAAGAGACTGGTTCTTACTTGAAAACAGAAGAGAAAACAAATATGTGGGGTGAAACCCACACCTTAATAATTCAATGAATTGTGTTGTTACACAGAAACCTGTGTTTTAATTAACTGTAAGTTATTTTCATGATCCGTTTTGATGATTTTGGCCTATGAACTAGGTCTTTACAATAGAACCCCAAACATACTGCTGCACCCATCAAAAGCGAGGGTAGAGACCTAAGCTGGGTATCGCTATTAGTAGGGTGACCATAGACATTCGGGCTCAAACTGGGACACTTTCGAAAGGGACACTGTTAATAATTACACCAGAGCAGTAAGAGTGAACCAGGATCACCATGGGCAAACAGGGATTCATGGCAACCCCAGCTATAAGTGGCAGGGTCAGGACTTGAGCCCAGGTCTGTGGGATTCTCACTGTTTTGGTATTAATTAGGATATTAATCTGCGGCTAGCTCAATCCACGGCTATGAGTGGTTTATCCCACGTCCATTCTGTTGAGGTCCTGTTGACGTGGCCTGAGAGAGACTAGGTTCACAACTGAAGAATTTTATTCACGAGAAGCCCAAGAACCGCATTCCTCAATTGCAATTGGCCAGTCCTCCAGGCATGAATGAGGGGAGTTTCATCTTCAATATTTACTGAAAACAGACGCTGAAGTTTGAGAAGCAAATGTAAAGTGCTCATTCCAAAAGCCTCTTTATATACATGTTAAATCAGTTTGTGGGAAAGAGACCACAGAGATTGTTTAAACATTCATCCTGATGACACAACTGTTCTGAAATATGCAGTTCCTTGTAGTTATATGGGGAATTAATTGCATATGGAGGAAGTCATCTTTTGAAACTGGATTAAAAGGAAATAGTTCATAACTCAGTGATATCAACATGCACACCATTGTGCCTGGGACTCAGCTTTGCCTTGTTTTTCTTATCTCAGCCACTGTCTGAAGACGTTGTTTTCTCGCTCAAGGCGTCATGACTGAACTATGTAGCTCTGTGGAGAGAAAAAAAAATCTGGGGCCAGAAGGCAAGAGATCTCAGTTTGGCGCAAGTGGTGCTGTTGGGCGTCTCTTTCTGACCTTGGATGCTGGAGTTCCGCTCGCTTCTCCGTGGCCGCCCCTCAGTGGAGCACTCGAAGAGCCGGTCCCCCGGTCCCCCTCTACCATCAACCCTCAACCCTCGAATTCCATCAGCCCGATACAGCAAGTATTTGGGAGCACGACGTCCTGCCTCACCACCCAGCACATTTTCATATTCAGCCTTAAACGCATTACCCACAGTGCTTCGCAGGGTCTCTTGTTAACCACAAAGCAGTTAGATAGCTATGTTTAGAGAGAAACAGCTCCTTATCTGTTGCACTCCAAGGGAAATCAGCAGTTTCCTAGAGATGGGCTTAGCTCTGCTCTGGGGCTCCGGTTTCTCTACGATACCATCAGCCGTCAACCGAAGCTACATAATGTGGTAGAACTCCCCCGTTATTTCTTACTCAGCGCAGTAATCACACTTCTAGTACATCTGTTGTTTTTAAATTTCCAGTCCCATTAATTCTCCCCTTTCCCCCCTTTTTTAAAGATATGAGGAGTTGAGAATACCCATATTCACTTTGAAGTACCCTCACTTAAATGAGCGATTTGAAAAAGAATTGAGACATGAGGCAATCCCGAAAATATGAATAAAAGAATATAAATATTTCTCCAGCCTCTCTAGTCTTCATTAAAATACGCAAGAGGAAGAAACTGGTTTGCCCTTCTATATTTAATTTGGACTCTAACCTCTTTGAAAACTTCAGCAATATGATTAATTTTAGCTTATCTTATGGAATGTCTCCCCACCTATAAATAAGTCTATTCATCTTCAGAAAAGCATAAATATGCCTCCCGCTTTAAAGTTATTTTTTAATATCTCTTACATATAATTGTAATGAGATCTATTTTCAGGACAATAGCTAAGTATCAGTTACATTTCCATTATGCTCTATTAGGCTCATGGTTGGAAAACTTAAGCGCAAATAAGCTTCTTTGGATGAATATGAATACAATGTTAATCAGAGTAGCATGAATAATTCAAAGAGCAAAGGGACCCTGATATTCGATCTAGCAAGACCTAGAAGAACAAGAAGAGAAAAGAAGAAACGGAGACAGAAGAAGGGGAGGGAGAGAAGAAAAAGAAGTGGAGGAAAGAATAAGAACTTAGGAGTTTTTAATTTCAGGTGAAGTCTAAAAAACTCTTTTTTTTTTATATATTTTTAACATGTTCTCCCACATAGGGTTGGAAAGTTTGTGTAAGGTTGAAGAGCACAGGACAGGCATCAAAAACCCCTTCTCTGCCACTTTAGTAGCTAAGTGTCTGATTCTCCTCTTTTCTATCCCCCAGAATCCCCAGGCTCATGTGGGGCCTATGGATTCACACAGGAAAGTGTCTACAGGAACACACTGAACACAGCACGGCATTATGTGATGCCTTGAGGCTGCTGATGTTAACAATTATTTCCAGTGTGAAGTTATATTCAAGTAGTTAATGGTACTTAAAACAATAATATGTGCTTGGTGATAAAAGCAACCTGCTCAGTGAGAGATGGCATGCTCAGCTCTTAAAAATCATATTGCTACAGACACAAGTTAAGTATCTGGGATTTCTAGGGCCACAATTCACTTCTTTTATTTGAACTCAAACCTTTAAAATGAAAACTTCCACATGGGACTTCCACATGGGAAATGAATTATCAATTTTTCCTCTCTAAGTCATCTCCCATTGGAAGAATGGACTTTCCGTCAGAAGACAAAGGACATGCTTTTCTCCGGAGAAATATCTCCCCATTGATAAATAATGAGCAAACACAGAACACTGAAATAGTGTTCCCGCCAGTGGTGTGAGCCGTGTCAGCACTAACCAGCTGGTCCCTGTCTGTTTTGCAGTCAAAGAAAATGGGAACTCAGCATGGATCCGAGTTCCCAAGGATAGGAGGATTCGATCTGCCAGGTGTGCGCATGGGCAGAATGCCTAACTCCAGGTCATTTTACAAAAAACCTTGCTTAGACATGGCCAGCAAAGCTGTGGAAGCTCTAGGAAAGCAAGCAAAAGGCCACAGTTGCTATTTCTGCAACTTGGTTACTCTCAGCAAAACATCCCTGTGTTTTCTCCAGTTGGTAAATAAGTGTTCAGGGAACAAATTAAGAGTCATGGGAGACAAGTTAGAATGGGGGGCGGTTCAAGAGTTGTGATTTCTACCATTCATTAAATCAGTGCAATTATTTCATGAATCAAATGTGCATTCAGAGGTAGAGAGAATGTGGAAGACCAAGGTGGTGAGAGAGGGGCTAGTGAATAGCTGTCACCTTCTGCCCCTCGGTTTCTATCTCTGTGATGTAGGAATTGGAATCATACTTATGAACACACTTTGCAGGCACAGCTTTCACATGTAATTATTGTGTGGCAAATCTTGTGCAATACACTTAGCTTTTGTCTAACCCAGAAAGGTGAACTGGAATGAGAGTGGCTTTCTGGATAATTCGATCCAATAGAGTTATACCCTAGAGTTGCCTGGTGATGTAAAGGCTCTTGCAGCTCATGCTTTGGAACCCAGTTACATGGGAGACCATGTTTGAACAATGTCCTTTAAGGAATTCAGTAACTAAACCCTGCTGGATGGGAGCCAAGACAAGCCTCTTTAATGCCAAATTCCACTCTAGCGGGTCATGTTATTGGGCCAGGAAAAAAGGGCCTCCTTTCCCTCATAGTTGATTTTTTGTGTGAATTATCCAGATAATTGCTTCACTTTTTGACTTTGTTTTGCCTGCATAGAGGAGAGAAGCAGCTTTGCTGATTTAGTTTTGTCTGTTGTTATAATAGAATCATTACCTGTAATTCTCAGAAATCATTCCCATGAAAATGTGTAACTTTTGTATATATCAAAAAGAACTACCCAGTTCCAAATGGTTATTTCTTCTTTTATAATATTTTTTCATTTGTTCTTTGTGACTCATTTAGCAAATATTTACTGGACAAACAAAAGACACATTATCCTTCAGTATCACGCCCATTTATTCAGGAATCTCTAATCAGCAGAAATATCTTTAGAGTGCTATGAGGCAGGAGGAGAAGGTGACAAATTTTTGGAAAAGTTCTCCAGCAAAGGCTATGTTTCTTTAAAAACAAAAAAGTTGAACTTGTGAAAGAAGTGTATTATATGAAGTTGACATAGCACCCTTTGCCGAAAAGATTTCAGGCATTAACATTTAATCCTGACAACAGTGGTCCCCTCAAAGTAAATTGCATCTCTCTTTGAAGACTGGAGAACTGGAAGACTTTCTATTATGTCTTTTCCGCCACTGGA
Organism: Ailuropoda melanoleuca; assembly: GCF_002007445.2. Taxonomy (NCBI): domain Eukaryota; kingdom Metazoa; phylum Chordata; class Mammalia; order Carnivora; family Ursidae; genus Ailuropoda; species Ailuropoda melanoleuca. The sequence continues at coordinate 41,033,903 of NC_048232.1, forward strand.
TCCAGGCCACTTGTCTTTTACTTACTCAATTTACCGGGTCATCCTCTAGAGTCCGAAAATAGAAAATGAGAGAGACAACATTCAGAGTGGAGTATTCTTTCTGTCTCACCCCTCATTTCTGCTCTCTCAATACCCCTTCTCAAACTTAGCAGCCCATTTGGAAAAGAAAGCAATTCATACTCTAAGGTAACCCATATGTTATGTATCTCTTTTCCTTTAATGGTATTGATAATTGCTGTCTTGTCTCTTGTCCGCAAAAACAACAGATAACAAATGGACATCCCCTGCTGAATAAAAGAAGTTATGTTACCTAAGGATCGGGGAGAGGGAAGTTATGTCCTGAGGGTGCCAAGGTTCAATGTTAGATTTGCTGATCATTTTGAGTTCTTTAAGTACCACCTGCAGTGACCTGGCAGTTGGGAATTGAAGGAAAAGGAGGGACAATCACATTTACGTGACAACAAAGCTAGGAGGCTCACCTGTTACTTGCCTGGTTGTGTTGCTGTCTCATGAGGGACATTTACCCAACTCCAGCCCTTCAGAAGGGGTCAAGCAGAGGGCAGAAAAGGTCCTAGGTGGATTCAAGCATCAGATGAGTAGATGGGCTGGATGGTCATAAATTATTTTTAAATCCTGAAGTTGTGTGACTCCCTATTAAAATTTTTGTTTATGGTTTCAGTTTTTCATCCTGTGTGTGAGAGAGAGAAGGTAAAACATAATGCACATACAGGAAAGCACATAAAGCAAACACCTGTAAATCACCATTTAGGTAAAAAATAGAACATAGAAGTCTTCCCATGACCCTTACCAATCACATGTCCACTCTCCCCACTTTTATGGTAAACACTTCTTTATTGATCTATCCCCTAAGTATCAATGGATCTATAAGCAATATGGTTTGATTTGCCTGTGTTCTCAAGTTTATATAAACAGAACCATGTACTTGTATGTTTTGCTACTTTTGTTTAACCTTATGTTTTTAAGATTGACTCATGTTGTTAGATATAGTTGTCCTTCAATCATTTTGTGGCTGGACCTAGATAAGTTTTGGTGATGAAAGCTTAGGCAAGTCCTGAGGTCCCATGTCTTAGTACTTCAGTAGGACTGATTACTACACATCCAGGGTCCATTGCAGAGTAGAATCCCCTGTAGCTAATTTAGACGGGTAGAGATTTACGGCAGGGTTTTTTTTTTTTTTTAAGCCTGTAGAACCATTGGAAGGGCAGACAGAACAGTCTTTGGGGTGAGCTTTTGGTCACCTTCCTCTGCTCCCTCCAAGTACATCATAGTACTGGGCACCCAAGCAATGCCCACCACTCTATGATCAGGATCTCAGGCCTTGATCTTAAAGCTGCTAAAACTAGAAACTGTTCTGATTAAGAAAGTACCATGTTCCTGAAACCATAAATGCTACAGACCCACGAATCATTCTGTGCCTGATACAAATGTCACCAGCAAAAATGGGCCACCTTGTCTTTCTTCTTGATACCTGTGAAAGGGGTCTATGCTTATGACTAAATCGCTGCTGGCATTGCCAAGAAGGACCAACTACTTCTTGTGACATGCTTGCCCAGGAGAATATCAAAAGCAGTATGGAAGCATTTGGTTTGTAGAGCCTAAAAAATTTCTGGAATTTTAGCTGTAGTAAGTGGGAAAATGTCTTTTGCTTTCCAGCCTCTGTTATACAGGAAACCTCATTAGGGCAATGGTCTTCACATATGGGCTCAGGACCCATCGTTCATTAATCATGAAAGCACTGGAAGAGATGAAATAGAACAGAATAGAAATTTCAGAGGCATCAACTTAGCAAGGTTAAGTACTGTTTTGTGCAACACACATTTGTGTGTGCTGGATTGCATGTAAGATGACTTTCTTACTGTGGATTGAGTTAGAAAAGAAATTTGAAAGTCACCACACTAGAAGGAGAGTGAAACAGACGTGAAATAGACGCAGAGTAATACACATAGTCAACAGTGGGACCTTTGGCAATTCTTGCTGGCCGGTGTCTTCTAACAGTCCACTCTGGAGCATCTTCCTGTCTGGATCATCCTTTCAGCCTGAATAGATCAGAGGCAAGAGACAATGCTGGCAGTTTGAAGATCAAGTCTTCTCCACAAATTCTTTAAACTCAGCCAGGATCAGGAAAGCTAGGGCTTGGCACTCTGCGTATTGCAAAAACCTGGCGGAGTGCTGTGACAAGGTCACAGGTTTGTGTCCACCTGCTCTGCTTTTGAAGTCATCCTCCATGAGTCCTGTAATGAGCTTTCTGAGACAACAACCTGATTATTTCACTCTGTTTTAGAGCATCAAGTAGCACCCTTTGACTTATTAGCCATGATTCCCAAACTTCAGGTGTTTATTAAAAATACAGATTCCTAGATCTTCTCCAAAGATTCTAATTTAATAGCTTTGGGTTGGGGCCCAGCAATATGTACTTTTAGAGGGAATCCTGGTGAATAAAAAAACAGTCCTGGGGCACCTGGGTGGCACAGCGGTTAAGCGTCTGCCTTCGGCTCAGGGCGTGATCCCGGCGTTATGGGATCGNTAGCGTGATCAGAGCAATTTGCCTCCACACCAGCCTTGCCTCAGTTTTTCCAGTCTCTTCCTCTTGCCTTATCATCAGTTTTCCCTTCCCTCCTCCCTACCCTCCCCTTCCCGAAGACCATGAACTACTTCTATGTCCTTTTACCCTACATTATCACATGTTGCTTCTTCTAACTGGAACATTCTGCTTAATCTCACTCTCATCATGTATCTCCCAAGCTCCTACTCACCTTAAAGAACCCAGCTCCAATATTACCTCTCTAGGAAACCTTCTTTTGTATGCTAATAAGGTTTATGTCTCTTTGGTACTCCATATATTTTATATCTACCTGCATTATAATACATCGTTGTAATCACACTGAATTGTAACTAGTTGTTGACATTATTTTCCCCTGCTAAAACCAGGACATTATTAGATCTGAACACTTTGTCTTATGATTTTTGTATCTCTGATGCCTGTCACATATAAAAGTACTATAAATATTTATTGGGTGAATGAAATATGTATGTATGGATGGCTGGATGGATGATGAAATGAATAGATACACTTTTTCTTCTGATATCGATCTTCAGTGGATATTAAGACTGTTACTGCTAGAACAACTAATCTTCCATCAGGATAACTGATACCTTTGGAAAACAAAACAAATTATGTGTTAAGGCCAACTTCTATCCGATTCAGCATGAGCCATCTGTGGATGTCAAGGCTGGTGTGTAGAGGTTTGATTAGGAACCAATTATTGGCACAGTGTCAAATATCTTCCCACAAAAATCACCCAAGAACTCCTAAGAACTCCAAGCACGAGAAACATAAAACTGTACCAAGACAGGGTCGCCTGGGTGACTCAGTCGTTTAAGAGTCGGATTCTTGATTTTGGCTCAGGTCATGATCTCAGGGTCCTGGGATTGAGCCCCGCATCAGGCTCCTTGCTCAGTGGGGCGTTTGTTTGAGATTCTCTCTCTTTTTCTCTGCCACTCCCCTTGCTTGCTCACTTTCTCCCTCTCTCTCAAATAAATAGATAAATAAATCTTAAAAAACAAAAAACTATACCAAGACATGCAATAATCAAACTTCTCAAAAGCAGTGATAAATAGAAAATCTTACAAGCAGGTAGAGAAAAGTCACATGTTACATACAGAAAAACAAAGATAAGATAGATAAAGAATCCATCATCTGAAACTATGCAAACAAGAGGATGTGGAGCCACATCCTTAAAATCCTGAAGGAAAAATGACTAACAACCCAGAAATCTATACTCAGTGAAATACTTTTTCAATCACACAAAAGCCGAAAGAATTTATCACCAGCAGCACCACAGTGCAAGAAATGTTAAAGGAAATCCTTCAAGTAGAAGGAAAATGTTACCAGATGAAAATGTGGATCTACTCAAAAGAAAGAAGAAACTATGGGAAAATACATAAGATTTATTTTGTTATTATTTAAATTTCTTTAAAAAATATTTCACTATTTAAATGAAAAAGCAATGTACTATGGGTTTTATGATATATGTATAGGTAAAATGGATGAAAACAATATCATAAAGGCTAGGAAGGCAGAAATGAAAATGTATTATAGATCTGGATAATATAGGAACTCTTTCAACAACTCTATTCCAAGAACTTCAACAACACAGATGAAATGGATAAATTCCTTTAAAGACACAAACTACTGAAGCTCACCAAAGAAGAAACCTGTAACCTGCTTTGCACTGTATCTATTAAAAATTGAATTTATAATTAAAAACCTTCCAGGCCTGGAAAGAAAATTTAGAAAAAAATTAGTGACATCACAAATGAATTCCACCAAATATTTAGGGAATAGATAATACTAATTCTACACAAACTCTTCCAGAAAATTGAAGGGAACGAAATACTTCCCATCTTATTCTGTAAGCTCACTATTACCTTGAATCCAAAACCAAACAAAGACATTACAAAATAAGAAAACTACAGATCAATATTCCTCATGAATGTAGATATTTATCACTTCATTTTGAAACCAAATTTTAGAAAATCAGACCCTAGCATATATGAAAGGAATAATACATTATGACCAAGAAGTTTACTCCAAGAATGCAAGTTTAGTTTGACATTCAAATCAATCAGTGTAAATCATTGCACTAACACACTAAAAAAAAAAAGAAAGAAAAGAAAAAGAAAAAAGAAAGAAAGAAAGAAAGAAAGAAAGAAAGAAAGAAAGAAAGAAAGAAAAAGACCATATCATTATCTGAATATATGCAAAAATAGCATTTGACAAAATCCAACATCCATCCCTGATAGAAACTCAGCAAAGTAGGAATAGAAGATAATTGCTGCTCAATCTAATGAAGGGCATCTAAGAAAAACCTAGAGCCAACACAATACTTGATGGTGAAAGACTAAACACTTTCCACTTAAGTTCAAGAAGAAGAAAAAGATGTGCTTTCTCATACTCCTATTCAACATTGTACTGGCAGTTTAGACTGAGCAATAAGGCAAGAAAAATGGCATTTATCTTGGAAAGGAAGGAGCAAAAATGTTTTTCTTTGCAGAGTGCATGATTGTCTATGCAGAAAATCTGATGACATCTACAAAAAACTCATAGAATAAGCAAATTTGAAGGATAAAAGATCAATAACAAAATTAATTGTATTTCTATAAATTAGTAATTGGAAATTGAAATAAAAAATATCTGGACGAGCTTTAAGAATATAAGATACCTGGGGTTAAATCTGACAAAAGATTGGCAAGCCTCAAACATTAAAAACTACAAGATATTTCCAAGGGAAATGAAGTCTGACCTAAATGAATGGAGAGATGTATCTTTTTAATGGACCTTGAGGTTCAATATTATTAAGATGGCAAATTTATGTGTAGATTCAATGCAATACCAATCAAAGTCCTAGCAGGCTTTTTTGGGGATTGAAATTAGAAAATCAATTCTAAAGTTCATATGGAAATGCAAATAACCTAGAATAACCAAAACGTCTTTGAAAAAGAACAATGTTGGAGGGTTTACAGTGCCTTGTTATAGAGACTTACTGTAAAGTCTCTATACAGGTTCGTGATAAAGTAATGAGGACAATGTGGCATTGGTGTAAATATAGACAAATAGATCAATGGAACAGAACAGAAAGTACAGAAATAGATCACACATATAACAACTGATGGATATTTGGACAGAACACAAATAAATGAGTAATACTCAACAAAGGCAATTCAGTGGAGAAAGAATAGTTTTTTACAAAGAATGATGCTCGAAGACACATATACAAAATTAACAACAGCAACAACTTGGATTTATACCTAGAACTATATAAAAAATAAACTCAAAATAGATTATAGACTTCAATGTAAACCTAAAACTATAAAAGTATAAACCATAGGCAAAGATATTTTAGATATAGCATCAAATACATGATCTAAACAGAAAAACTTGGGAGTGATGAGTCATTAAAATTTTAGCATTAAAAACTTTTGCTCTTTGAAAGGCATCGCTCAGAGAATGAAAGCACAAACTGTAGACTGAGAGGAAATATTTGTATCTCATAAAGGACTTGTATCCAGAATAGATTTTTAAAACCCTCAGGACAATAGTAAAAACAGACAGTCTAAAAAAAACCAGTTAAAAAAATGGACAGAAGATGTGAACTGATGATATAGGAATGGCAAATAGGCACTTTTCCCTAGGAAATGCAAATCAAAACCACAAGATACTCATATATACCAATTACAATGGCTAAAATTAAAAGAGCCGAATATATCAAGTGTTGAAAAAGATATGGAGGAACTAGAACCCTCGTACATTGTTGGTGAATATGTAAAATGTTAGACCTGTTTTGGAAAATAGTTTGGCAGTTTCTTAAAAAGTTAAAGGTAAACTCACCAACTGAGGGCTTCAGAGGGGAGGGGGGTTGGGGAATGGGATAGACCGGTGATGGGTAGTAAGGAGGGCACGTACTGCATGGTGCGCTGGGTGTTATATGCAACTAATGAATCATCGAACTTTACATCGGAAACCAGGGATGTACTGTATGGTGACTAACATAATATAATAAAAAAAAACATTAAAAAAAAATAAAGATAAACTCACCATATAATCCAGACATTTGACTCCTAGGTATTTACTCAAGAGAAAAAAAAGCACGTGTGTGTACAAGGACCTGTACTTGAATGCTTGTAGCATCTTTATTTGTGATAGCCAAAACATTCATCAACAGGTAAATGAATAAACAAATTGTGGTGCAGGTTCCCCTGCTTTCCAAAAGTAGAACATCCCTACGAAATCTTTCATAAGCCAAAATGGCATAAAGGAATTACCATTCATTTGTATGAACATACTTTTGAGGTTTCCCAGACCCCAAAATAACTTAGGCTTTTCTGATACCTTAGCACACATCTTGCTAACGGATGCACAAAATAACCAAGAGAAAGCACAGATGCTCACAGACACGGTTTAAAGCTATGATGTCTTGATGGTGAGAGGCTGAGTGTAGGTCCTGGAGAAAGAGCTCGATGGGGCCTCTGGAGCTGCTCAGAGCATGCTTCTTTTTTTTTTTTTTTTTAAAGAATCCTTTATGGGCAGGTAATGGTGTTGACTGCTTGGGAACTGGATGAAGGTAGGCAGATGAAAAACTGAAAAATGGATGAAGTAAGAAATATGTCTACCAGATACCTTTGTGACAGGAAAAAGTATATAAACAATGAAACAAAGCAAGACACCATTCCTACTCTAGTTTATATGTCTCTAGGACGAAAGTTATACATTAAGGGCACACTGTTATAAGTAGCCATAGTCTTGAAAAATGTCAACATTCCTCATGTTTATTATCACAAGACGTGTCCTCAAGAAGAAAACTTGAATGCTGAAATCAGGCTTCGGGCAGACAGGAGAAGATTCTTTCTCTCTAGACTGAGCTCAAGGGTCTTGTTGGAGGGGACGATGTTTAGTTCCTACTTGGGGATGCCCATCAATAGGTCATTCCCCACCCTTTTAATAACTCCTCCCTGGGAGAAGTGCAGCGCCTTCTCTGATGGATATGGTTGAAAGTAGAAACAGCTCCCCTCCGTTCTACTTTCCTCTTTGGGACAAGCTGCCTTTAGATGACATGAATTCTCTTCTGTTCCTTCTTGAGGTCGTTTTCACAAGGACAGTCTGCCTCCTCCAAGTAATGCAGAAGCCTGACATGATTAGATGCTTCCTGAAACTGGGACTGGTAAGTCTATGATTCTGGTGTTCAGTATTAAGAAGAGCTCTCACCCACCCTCCCACCCAAGCCGCAGTCTCTTAGATCAATTTTATCATTAAACAAGGAGGTGTTTTACCTTCATTTGCTGAGTACTTTTATTTCTCAATTGGCCTAAGACTTGGTAGGGAAGAGGATTATATGTGCGGCTATTTCAAAGACCCAGCAGGACTGGACTTCCAGGGGCCAAGGTGAGCTTAGGAGCGCTCTCAAGGGTCCTCCCACATGGAAGCAGGTTATGAACCAGGCAGGAAGACTTCCTAGAAGGGAGCTCCAAGATGCAAAGAAATAGCTCTGATTGTAGACATTCTTAGAACCTCTAGCCTTGATTTCATGTTTTAACAGAGTTTGAGGCCAAGACCTTGTTTTCATGTTTGGTCCATTCAAATGTTAATGGAAAACAATGTTCTCTCCCAGCCCTCAATTCATGTCAAGCACCAGGCTGCCAACCATCATTAATAAAGTATTAGCCTGAAGGATTGAATCAAGGTGGTCTCATATCACAACTTCTAGAAGACAAAAAACAGCAACAAAACTTCTATAATTTGGCCTGTAATGTTCAGGGAACATCTCCCTTTTCACTTTTGCGAGTAAATATTAAAGTGTTGAACAACAAAATCCACTCTACTGAAGGTGTCCTGCCCATGTGCTCCATTCATTTCTGCTGTTGAGGTTCCTGAAGCATCCCTGGGTCTCGTCCTTTCTGAGTCTTGGTTTAGATTTTTCTTCAATTCATTGAGCTTCCCCCAAATCTTTCCATTAAATTCCTTCCTCTGCTCAGGTTAACCAGAATGTCTTCCTGTTGACTGTAACCAAAAAAACCAAAAAACCAAAAAAACCCTTAACTGATATATTTCGTTTAATTTAGATATTCAAAATTTTCCATTTCCTCTGTTAGAGCAAAAGGTACATCTCAAGATTTCAGGTGAATCTAAATGAAATGGCCATGGTTTCCCCTGAAGAAAATTAAATTCTTTGGAGATTGGGTGAAGGGTGTATTGCAATTCCTTATATCTAGGCTGTTATAATGGGAATAATTTTGGGGGGTGGTTTTGACACCATGAGGTTTTCTTGTATCCCCCAGTGTTTATCAGGGTGCCTACCACATTCCAGGTATAAAATCAAAGAACACATTCACCATAATGTTCTAGCAGCATGGCTGCTGTGGGGGTGCTATAACGCGAAGGCTAAATTCTTTGTTGAAAAATACCGTGAAATGTTCCTTCGCTGATTGCTGAGATACTGCCCGATGGAGTTGATGTTCCTCCTTAGCATCAGAGACCATTATCCTCCCCTCACATTCATGTTAAATGAATTAAAGTTCTAGTGAATAAACTGCTGACCACCTTGCACTGAACTGTCTTTTTATGACCCAAATCTTGGTTTTGCTTTCATATGAAAAAAGTAACCCAGGTTCCCAAATGTCAGAAGATTTGAACTACTACAGCAGTTTTGGAGATTTCTTTTAAAGAAGTATGAACAACATATGCCTTCAAGATTCAAAGCATCTGCTGAAAGCATTTACACTTTGCGTCCTTGATCTGCAAGCAGACTGTGGAATAATTCTCTGCCACCTGAGTAGGGGTGGTGTGCCTGGACGAAAGGCAGATATTATGGAGTCTGCATTTTTTGCCCTTGGAATTAGAAAATGCTCTATCCACATGCAGTAGAGAACATTTATGTTGGAAGCTGCCTCTTTAATTTCTCATACATGTAACACTGTCTTTTCTGAGACCATTACAAATATCAAATCCCATTAAATCAATGGGCACAGTTTACTTGAGGCCATCCTGTGACAGGCCAACAGCGAAGCCCCTAAATCACAATGTTGGGCTGGCAACAAGGTTTTTGCCATGAGCTATAACTAGCAAGCTTCCAAGCAGGCTGACGATTCTTTCTCGTGGGCCTCGTAGCTCTGAACAATGACTATTTTCAGTCAGTCAGTACACTGCTAAAAATCCTGAGTTCATCAAGTAATCTAGCCTTATGTGAAACAGGACACTTCTTCTTGTGGCGAACGTTAGAACGCCAGAGATGGACAGAAGCAAAGCACATGCATATTGAAGGTGCTGTAACTATGTCGGCTTCAAGATAGTCTTTGTCATAGAAACCTCAGAAAACAGGATAAATGATACCAAGCTTGTCCATATGTCTCCAAACTGTCATTGAAAAAATGCACAAGTTCCAGAGTTAGATTAGAAGTATTTTTTAATGGAGGGAATCAATATTCATTGCGGCATACCAGTTAAGTCATGAAAATAGATTGGCATTGTGTGTCTTCTAGTTGTGCTTGGTTAAGATGGCAATTTTGTCCCCGAAAAAGGATATTCAACTTCTTCGAATGTTATAGACAGAATTTGACCTCTTCAGAGCTACTCTGGCTTCCCTCATCTACTCTGTGGCTTAAATTTACTGCATCCTGCAAGGTCAAGAAGGCAACTGGACCAAGATTTCCCTCCTTTCGTCCAGCTCCGCCCTCACCACCCGCTACACTCCCTGGCATACATAACAATAATAGTTCTTTATTTGCCTCGTCTATTTTAAGCCATCAACAAACAGAAGCCACTCTCTGAAACTCCTACTGCAGCAATTCCCCAGAATTGCAAGAAAGACCATCTGTTGTCTCAACTATCTGTGGAGCTGAAGTGAAGGCTTAACTTAATGCTCTTTAGCAGAGCAATAGGAAAACATCCATCACCCACTGACAGGCTAGTTCGCCTGCCCCAACGGGCGGATGTCTGCAGTTGCACACATTAAGGAAGCAGAGTGATCACCCTAAAGATACAATAAAATCTAAAAACTGCAAGAAAAGAAGAACTAGTGCGAAGGGGCCAGATTCTTTCAGAACGCAAAGGCTATTTCCTAATTGTATATCTGGTGTGTTCCAGGTTCACATTAAATTCTTTTGCTATCGGTACTCGATGCACTAGGCTTTTGACCTTTCCACTCTTGAGGTAGCGTTAGCAAAACGACTCTGGTTGCTCATCCTGTGAGGAGGCAAGCTGGCTCGGCCAGACTGCGTGGAAGCCCTGAGACAGTGGTGAGAGGCAGCCTCCACGAAGGGACTGATGTACGCAGCGTTTCCGTGCAGCAGCTCACCGTGTACCCCTTCTGATCTCTGCCACTCAACCTGCCTCTCGCTGTCGCCTTCTGACTTGCCCAGAAAATAGAAGTCATCCTATTGGATCTCCTTCAATTTCCCACCCAACTGAACCTATAAACCTGCTTTTATCCATATTCATTGTTTCCACCTAGTTAAAAAAAGAAAATCACTGTTAATATTTAGTAAGCATTTATTATGTAACAGGCAGTATCTTGAGTACTTTACATATATAAACTCAATTAATTCTCAGAAAGCTCTGTGAGACAGGTAATGGCACTGTCAACATTTTCTTGGTGAGGCCAGAGGGTCCCAGCCACGTGTTTGGTTCCACAACTGGGAAGTCTCAGAGCCAGAGTTCAAACACAGGTGTTCGGATTGCAGAGCCCATTTTATAGATCATGCTGTACCAGATGGTTTCTGTTGTTTTAGGAAACTGAAGCCTTTATCTATTCTGAATTTATTTCCATTGTTTTAAGTCGGGAGTTTAAGCTGTAAGCTCCAGACAGAAAGCCAGTCTATGGGAAGAATTTATTAAAGGCCTTTGAGTAGCTCATGGAATTGCCAAGTAACTGGCTGAATTGTACAAGTCAGGAATAATGCCCAGAATCGAACAGTGGGACTGCTCTGGTGAGGACCTCCTGGCTGCTTATTATCCCTAGACTCTGCAACCGGCGCCCCTTAGGCTGCCAGCTCCGAGCCCCGGATGCTGCCTCTGGCCCTGCTGGGCCCAGGTCTTGATTAGCCTTGATTAGCGTATGGCTCCCACCACAGCCAGAGTCTTCCTGGCCATCCACGCTCCCTGCACCAGAAACCCCAGATTCTAAGTCTGAAATGGGTGCATCCAATTGCGGGAGCCCAGTTCACAGGCTTGGGTCCTAGCTGTAAAGAAATTGGGAAAACAGTGAATATGCAGTATTGTCAGCTTCTCCGCTAGTGAATAATGCGGCCTTCCACCAAAAATCCTAAGGTGGGCAATGAAAAAGAATGATAAATGTCCATTGTGGCAGAGAAGTGCTAACAGATGCCGACTCCAAAGGCAGAGGGTGGAGCCTGCCTTCATTCTCTGGGGAAAGCCTCGAGAAAGGAAGTCTACACAATGAATTCCTGGTCTCGGGAACAGTTGCACAGCCTCCCAGGAAGACCCTGATACATCACAATGGGAAGAAAGCCACACAGCTTAGGCCCAAGGAACAGCTTTTTCCATGAAGGCTTAAACAACAGAAACCTGAGTAAAGAACAAAAGCAGAGCCATTGATCTAAAACATATGATACGTGTTTTAATTGGACTATCAAAACATCCCACTCTGCTCCAAAAAACAATGTTTCCAAAAGTGCCCCATCTACTGTCTCTAGGAGGAGATGACTTTTATCAGAAAGCTGTTTGGACTCTCACAGTTCATGAAGCAACACTCCCGAGGGCCTAAGGAACTTGCTGCCGGCCACCGTGCCGCAATGATGACAAATTCATTTGGTGAGTTGAAAAAAGCTCCTGGTCGTTCAGTGTGAAGTTTGTTCCGCCTTGGGTCAAAAGTAAGGAGGCCCGTTGGCCCCGAGTTATCATATTTTGGACCATCTGTAGTACTCCCTTGCTCTTCTTGAGGAGAGAGAAAAAAGGCAACAGGCTCCATAGAAACAGCCAGCACACTCTTCCCGGAGCCACGTCCTTGATGCTGGTGAGGGGGTATGGTAGGGTGAGGGATCCCAGGGAAACAGACGTCTGCAAAGGCCCGGCTCAGGCATAGCCGCTGTATCCTCATGCCAAGATCTTCCCAGAATGAGTCTTTAGAGGATTTAGGTCTCTGAGTGTGGAAAGCTGGTTGGGAGCCAGCACACCTTCTCTGGAGGTGCAGGAACATTAGGGCTTTCTTTCTTTACCTAGTCTCTATTCACCTTTTGGAAAAAAATATTTTCATATCAATTTTAACATCCCACCATTGCAGAGCAGCCACCTGTCACCTCTCACCACAGATCGACAACCACAGTTCCCCCAAAGTCTCTGGCAGAAGGTCCTGCTTGCAGAGGAAGCAATTCAGCAGGGCTCTGGAAGACAGCCGAGCAGCAGCGGGAGGCCTCTGAAATCCACAATTTTAGACTCTCGGGGTGGGCATTTACTTGTGGTGTATTAAGTAACACACCTACTCAAGTTACTGTGTGAACTCAGTGGACAGCTGCCCTTTCAGTGAGAAGCGAATGCCTGCACTGCACTCTGCCTCCCTCCATCCCCCACCCCGCCCAAGTTCAAGCATAGACTCCTTAGAGAAGGATGAACTGGAAAGGGCAGTGGAAAAAGAATGAACCTGAATGAAGACTCCACTTGCCAGGAGTTAACCAGTCATGCAGAAGCCCAAGTGCTTGGGGGCTCACCCTCACAGTCGCTGCCTCAACTCCACGGAGAGGTGAGAGAAAGACTTCATGAACCCAAAGAGAGGTGGAAGCGGTGAGAAGGATCCACTCGAATGGAAGGGTGTCTGTCCTCGTGTTCATCCTTGAAGAAATACCTGATTTAGGACAGAAAATGTTGGTTCAGAGAATAGACTCTGGGTTCCGAATAATGTGGGTTCAGATTCCTTCAAGAATTGGCATGACCTCACACATGTCTTGCTTAATCTCGCTAAGTTTCATTTTCCTCTTTCATGATGAAACTAATATAGTGCTGCCTTATAAGACTGTTATGGGAAGTAAATGAGATATTAAACGTAAAACAGGTGATACCTGCTAAGCTCATACTTTATGCATCAGCTCTTTTAATGTTTCCATGGATAGTAGTAGACTGGCAGAGTTAACGCGTCTCTTTTGCCTTGGCTTGGTGGATGAGATATCTTTTCCTTTAAGGTGAGGGCCATGTGCTATTTACATTTCATATTTTACATCATAACATGTTTCTGCTTAATGAAAAACTCAAGGGGAAAACTCTCGCCCTGTGCTTCTTGCTTTGTGCTTTGTCAAGTAGATACCCTCCTCATAGAACTTCTTCCTGAAGTGGGTTCTGATGGGTTTAAAATAAGAATTCTATGTGAGAGGGAAAATTTAGTACCCAAAAAGGGAACCCAAGAAGGAAGGTGAGTCAAGAAAGGAAAATGTGTGGAAATGCCATTTACAGGAAGACCCCCTCTCCCTCCTGTCTAGACTGAGTCATGTCACATTGACCAATATAGTGCGTCATAGAAATGCTAACGCATAATGGAAGTGATGGTCAGACTTGAAGAGAGTTTACCTCCGCTTTTACTGTGCGTTCCCTTCACAGCATAGAGACCAGAGTTCTGCGGTGAGGTAGGAGGGCATGAAATATAGATTGTCAGGCCTTCGGGGGTTCTGAGGAATGAAGGTACTTAATAAGGATAAAATTCATCCTGAGCTTATTACTTTGCCCGCTTCCGTCTCAGAGTCTCTTGTATCATGAAATAAGTTTGGCAAGGAAGTAGAAGAAAGAGATCATTTTAAAGGATGGAGCAGGAAGTCTGTTCCCGGGCAATATTTGGCAAGTGTGAGGATAAACAGGGAGTGAGATCATGAGACTGGCTCAGCAACTCTCCAACTTCTTATCCTTCATCCCTTCAGTGAGCTTGTTTGGTCTCTCCTAGTAAGGAGAGAGCTACAGAATGGCTTTTCTTTGTTTCATCTCAGCAGGAAATTATGCTATGGGAGGCAAGAATAGAGCGCAGAAGGACACAGGAAGTGAAAAAAAAGGGAGGAGTGTCGAAAGGGAAAGGGTGTCTTTGGCTGATGTGTGATTTGGGGAAACCGGGAATCGGGGGTGATAATGTAGAAAGAAAAGAATCTACTAATATACTTGACGTCAAATTTCTGTTCAGAATTTGAGGGCTCAGATTTCTTTAAACCGTTTGGAGTTTCCCCACAGCCTTTCAACATATTGCGATTTCCAACTTGAAAACATTTGACAAAAGGGTGGTGAATAAACAATAGAAAAACTCTGCTCCAAAGCAGAGATCAAAAAAGACTTTATTCTGACACTTCCCACTTTAAAAAAGAAACCCCTTGGGGCACCTGGGTGGCTCTGTCAGTTAAGCATCTGCCTTCAGCTCAGGGCATGATCTCAGGGTCCTGGGATCAAGTCCCGACTCAGGCTCCCAGCTTAGCGGGGAGTCTGCTTCTCCCTCTGCCTCTCTCTCGCCCCCTGCTCGTGCTCTCTCTCTCTCTCTCTCAAATAAATAAATAAATCTTAAAGAAAAAGAACCCCCCCCTTTTTTTTCCATTGGGGAAAACTAAACAATGAGAACAAATTTATACTTTTTCATATTTTCTAATGAAAATCCTCTTCTGATGTGTGCTCTGATTTACAGGGGATATGAAATGTGTCCAATTATGCACTTGGAATTTTAAGCAAATCTCAGAATCACAAGTATCTAGATATGAAATGCACCGTCCAGGTCAACTCATGCTGCCGACACCCGCTGCAGAACTGCCCTTACAAGTCTGACACCCGTATTTGACGCTAACTGAGCTTCTGCTTGATCTTCTAGGCACAGGGAACTCAATAATTCCCAAGGGAGATCACTCCTTTATGAGAAGCCATCATTCAAAAGGTTCTTTCTTGAGTCAAAGTGACCTCCCTTCCTTCACCCTAACATGTGCCAGTTGGATCTAGTTCCTGTCTTGACAATCAGAGTTCACATCAGAACTCTAAAATGATCAACTCTTCCACAAAACACCCCTCAAGATAGGTGGCGACCATTCTCATTTCCCTCACCCGTTTTCTCTTTCCAGGTAAAGACACAGCTCCCCTTTCTTCACCCAGTCCTTAGCTGATATAATTTCCAGACAATTCCCCACCCCCAACACTTTGTAGCAGTTTCTTTCTTCCTTCACTTATTCCCCCTCCCCCTTTAAAGGGCAAACTTTCCTAGAAGAGCAAACAAAATGTTCTTTTCCAAGATCTGATTGGGCTTAACCATTCCATACGCATTATGGCATGTGATAGTGGACCGTAAAATGTTTTATTGCTTTGCGTTTGAATAGAGGATGACTGCATTTGTTAAACAAGCTCTTTCCAAACAAGTCATAATAAAAACTTTATAGTATCCCACTTCGTCACATAACTTTTTAATGCTTCTCCTTTTGTTTGGTTTTGGTTCTGGTTTGTAGTCCTTCTTCACTTTTTTCCCCTTGAAGTATCAGAGTGTTTCTAGAAATTCCCATGGAGAGTTTCAAGTTGGAAACCTGGTCCTGAACGTCTTTTCCTTGAGAGCCTCTCCTGAGTTTGGACTATGAATCAGACCGTGTGGAAATAATGATGCCATCCGCGTGGTAGGGCCCAGTGCGGTGCATATGTGCAGTATAAAGGCCGTTTATATATGGTTTGAAATTGTATCCCAGGGTTTGGAAAATGCAGAAGTTTATGTGATGGATATCGTGACCACACATGAGGTGTTGTGGAGATACATATGTATCTTAAAATATACATAGCTACAAGAATATACATATCTGTATATATAATAATGGAAAGCTTTAAACTATCAAAGCCTTCAGGCAAATATTTTACAGCTATCTAATAGCAGGTATTTATAACTTCACCTCTTGACTTCAGAAGTTGAGATTTGGCACTGCAAACACCAAGTAAATAGCAGCCGTGATTCGTGGAGGAAATTCATGCCATTGGCATCAAATAATGAAGACGGTCTTACTTTGAACGGTTGCTCAAATGTGTAGAGGAAGTCCTAACATTTTTAAAGCACCAAGACTGATTGAGAGATGCCTCTCTCTGGGATTCTGATTTTAAATGTTTATCTTTGGGCTTAAAGAAAAAGTCTCTGTCTAGGAAAAGGCTAGGATAAGTTAAAAGATTTAATGAGTCCTTTCCCTCTTCATCACCCATACCCCTCCCTGAAACATTATCAGTATTTGTGGGGATGCCGGGAATAAGAAGATAAGCCAGTCAGTCTAGCTTCATTTAGGGAGAAGGACGCTGTAACTACTTTAAGGTATCAAATGGAGAACAGTTGGAAAAGCAAGCTTGATTAAAGACAGCTAACATCATTTCAGGAAGGGGAGTCGTGCCTAACTAATTTGTTGGAATTCTTTGAGGAAATCACTGCACCAGTGAACTGGCTGGGGGAAGGGAGGAGATTATAGGCTGAGTTTTTCAGAAAGAGCTCTACAGAATTCTCTACTGTTGGTTAAAATGTTTGAGGACTGAAGTCATGGAAGTGTAGGACAATTGGCATATTGGACTAAAAACTGGCAAAAGGGGAGGAAAGAAAGGGTAACTATGAACAGAAATGTGTCAGCTTTGAAAGCAGGATCAGAACTGGGATCAGAAGAGAAGCTGCAACTGACATTTGAACTGGCACTTTCTGGGGTCACCGAAGGTGTCCCTCAGAGACGTTTATATGGGAGAAGGTTGTAGTGGGAGATGGGGGAACTCTGAGAGAATTGCGCCAAAAGCAGACATCCTTTTTGTGGGGACTTTTCCTCACTTTTAAGGGCCCTGCATTATCCATAGTGTCCTGGTGGTCAGCCTCAGCTACGTAGTAATTTTTTCCCCCCCGAGAATCTCCAAAATAAATGCACTAAGCAATTCCATTTGATTTAAACCTAGCATATCACGAACCCAGAGCAATCTGGATATACTCGAAGATGAAATTAGCTTTTTCCCTTTCTGAAGTTGTTTAAAGAGATAAGAACGAGAGTTCATAAAATGGCATTTTATCCCCTGCTTTTAGTGATTCAATATTGTGTTGCCTAGAGATTGACCATTCTGACTGGAGATCACGTGGAGCCTTCCCCCCTCTCCACCTCCACACTTGTCCCTGATTTGCCTGTTCCTCTGCTGGTTAGTGTCTCTGGAAGTGCCCAAAAAGGAAACTGAAGGTTTAAAAAAAAAAATTGATTTAGCTTCAGGTCTTGCATCCTTTCTACAGGACAAGGTGAAATTCTAAGGGAAAAACCACTAACTTTCCTTTGAGTGTTTTCTTATCTATGATTATGGGGAAAACCCTCTGTGCGCATAGACCCCAAAAAACTCCTCTCGTAGGTCCTGGATAAGATACGGATTTTCTCTGAAAAAGACAACCTGTTAAATTTTATTTCCAATTTAATTAATAAATTGAGGAGAGGAATATCAGGAAAGGAAAGTTTGATGAAGAATCTGAGGGGAAGGTTTTCAATGTCTCAGGGCCCAGACAGGTGACACTCTGACACTCTGGATGAAAGAGGTGAATCCCCTGCAGTGGTAATGGGGATCCTGTGGTGCCTGCAAGCACGTACCCCCAGGGAAAACTGTCCACATCCAGAGATGTCTGGAGAACTGGGCTGGCCAAAATGAAGCCTCTGCTGGCTGGATGAGATCTTTGGGAGATGGCCATCGTGGGACCTCTGGATTTGATCCATGGTTTCCCAACTTTTGAGGCTGAGGACCACTTTTCAATGTAAAAAAAGTGAGGATTTCTAATATAATAGTTTCATATTTATTGACTAAGAAAATTCACAGGAACAAAATGCTTTGATGCATTATTTAATGTGCAAAAATGAGTTTTGTGGTATGCACTGAGTCTGGTGCTGCGAATATGAGATTGAAATAAAACAACCCCTCCCCTGGTCTAGCGAGTGAGGTGACCAAGTGAAGAGATGATTACCAAAGAATCTGTTTACTGATAGAAGAGAAGTGAGCACATGGTGCTGTGAGGTCACATAGGAACGGCAGCTAACTCAGTTTTGGCCGAGTTTAGGGAAGACCTCCCCGAAGATGTGGCAACTCAGCTGAGACTAAAGCATCAGGGGCAGTTGGTCAGCGCTCAGCGTATGTGGGTTTTTTTAAGGAGGGGAGAATAGCATGTACAAAGTTTCTGAGGTGAGAAAACAGATTCACCTCCAGGAAATGAGTAGATCAGTGCAGCTAGAATAAAGTGAGGAAAGGTAGAAAGTAATGGCAGTTAAATTGAGAAAGAAATGAGAAGGACAATCACTGAGCAATCTGTATGTATTCTTCACTGAGCATATTTACTTGGCTTTAAATCAACACCAAAATGGCGAGATAAATCTTGAGACCCCGACAAAAATTGCAAGGCTCCCTCCAATTGGAGGGTCACACTTTGGGAACCAAATGTACAGCAAGTGGACCTCTGTAGCCCAGTGCATTAGTTTGCCAGGGCTGCCATAACAGAGTACCACAGATTGAGTGGCTTACATGACAGAAATGTGTTGTCTCACAGTTCTGGAGACGTCTGTCTGAAACAGAGTGTCAGCAGTATTGATCCCCTCTGAGAGCCGTGAGGGAAACATCTGTTCTAGGTCTCTCTCCTTGGCTTGTTGATGGCTATCTCTGTGTTCAGATGATGTCCTTCCTGTATACCTGTCTGTCTTCAAAATTCCCTGTTGTATAAGGACAAGAGCATATTGTACTAGGGACTACCCTTAAGACCTCACATTAAGTTAATTATTTCTATAAAGTCCCCATCTCCAAGATAGTCACATTACAAGGTGGTGGGTGTTAGGATGTCATCCTATGAACTTAAACAACTTAACTCGTAACACTCAAGTTAGATGACTCAAAGAGAGTTGGGGAACCCAGAGCATTTTGTCAACCTGCTAGAGGTTTCTGGGTATTTGGAGGGGCAGGAGGATGGGAAGAGACAGTAAGGGAGGGGAAGAGAGGGGAGGGGGCTACAAAGACTAAACTTGGCTCTTACCCTACTCTTGCCTCCATTTGGCCCAACTCCATGATTCCTGACAAGCTGGCCTCACCAAACCACAGGGAGTATTCATTGCATCTCACAGATAAGGAAAAGGTTGAAGTCACTTCCTTTCTCTTCCTTTGTACCGTCTAACAGCCATCTTGCTAACAAAGAAGATCTCCAAGTGAATGCCTCCCTCTTGTCAAGGGGGAGCTTAATCCAGAGTTAATTTTGACCTTGGCTCTTTGGTGAGAGTCACCTAGTCAGAGTATTTCTCCAGAGAAATGTGGTCTCCACATCTTTGTTTCCCACAGCAAAGAGCCTCCTTTCTTTGGGCTCCCAGTAACTTGGGCTGTCAGAATTATCTAGTGTCAAAAAGACCACTTAGAAATAGGCACCCATCCATTCAGTTTGGACAAAAACAAATCCAATGAAACAAATACAAAGAAGGCAGATTTCAGTCGTATATGTGGATCCGCTCAAGACAGGGCAGTTAATAAAAACCAAACTATTTGAGGTGAATTTTGATATATATTTTTTAAGGGTTCTTTAGGCAGAACAGAATCAAGGTTTCTCTGTGCCTCCATGGGCAGCATCTTGTTAATTGTCTTGAGGAATTCTCTGGAAAACGTCAGCTGATTTGAACCCTTCTATTATTTTTATTTAATTTTCAGATGTGCTCTGATGTTCTTTGGAAAATAAGCCCTCATGATTAATATCCCCAGCAGAGCTCAATCAGTAGAGATTCTGAGATGGTATGTGCTATTTCTCCGTATTTTCAGGGTCTACTTAATCTCTCGATTCCTCCTTCAAATAAGAGATAAGACTTCATTGTACCAGGTAAAGGAGAAGAAAGGAAGGTTTTTAAAAATGAGGATATGGCAACTTCTGAAAAGCAAGTAAGGTGTGATGAGTTTTCCTTCCAGCTCCTGGCAATGACCTGCTAGAGAGGTAAGGTGAGAGAAGAGACACTCTGGAAATAGAAGAGCTCAACGCCAGGAAGGAGTCATTTTTTCGAATAAGAAGGTAAAGGAGAAATGCCAACTGGAGGTTAATTTTCTCAGTGAAAAGGTATGATTAACTTTTAGATTCTTCCCTTCCAGGCCAAAACATTATAAGGATGTCTGCCTCTTCTTCAGCAGAATCTGAAGTCCATTTTCAGTTCTCCCGGAAATGGACTTGGACGCGTCTGCGCATGAGTGGTCCGTAGCGATGCCGGAGCTCATCTGAGAGACAAGATGTCACGGAGGAGCGCTTCCTGACATTCAAGGGCATGGCCAGGTAGGTTTCCTTGGCGCCCAAGACTAATGTTTTCCACTTGAGGAGAGAGCACAGGGGCAAGTTGTAGAGCTTAGAACGGTGCCTGACATGTGATAAGTGATAAATTTAGGGCCACATTTTTGACAGAAAATTGCCTGGAAATAGGTTAAAACTAAAAGCTGATCATTTGTAAGTTGATTGTCCAGCTTCCCGTCTGGCTCTTAACAAGCAATTCTATGTAAATGGGACTCTGTGAGCCCCTCAGCTGAGTGAAGCATATTGTCATTTTCATCCTTATACTTTCCTGAGCCATTAAAGTGGAGATTGTGCTACTTGGGAGATAAAGTTGAGCGATTAATAGTGAGTGACCATATATCAAAGGCTTACCATATGCAAATTCTGCTAGGCTCTGTGCACATTGTTTCATTAAATTCACTCAACAACCTTGAAATGTAGCCTGAGAAAGGTTAAGTGATCTGTGTGAAGTCACTCAGGTAATGGGTAGACAATCAGAGTTTTAACCCTAAATCCATCTGATGTCAAAGCTGAGGTTCAAACACACACTTTGTGTGGACTAATAGTTTGTCAAATGTTTAGTCTTGATGATGGGGAATCAAGAATTATGGAGCTTTTTAATTCATATGCAGTTAATTCTTGTTATTTGCAGTAGTAATGTGCTCTATAAAGTCACCCATAAACACAGAATTAGCAAATACTGAATCATTACTCCTAGAAGAAATGTATGGCTAGGTTCCTGCAAGTCTCTAATCAAAACATTTTTTGTCAACCAATCAATACATCATCTTGTCTTATATGTGTTTCTGTTTAAAGATCCCTTACTTAATATATCCTATTGGTTCATTAACACTGAACTCATGGCCAAAAGCAAAAACTTTTTTTTTTTGCCTGAATAAAACTTATCTTTATTTTCTTCATAAGACACTTCATGGCCTTTGTGCAGTTAGGAACAGTAGACAGCACTACACTTGGGGAGGGGCATTTTAAAAAGCAAAATGCCCACCAAAAGCATAAAAGTGCAAAAACGTGGCACTAAATAGACCACAAAAAAGGACATTTTTTACAGCATGGAAGCTGAAACAAAAGGGCAAGTCATCATCTTGTTCAGCGTTAGCTAGGAATGGTGTGTTGGGCATCTCAAAATTTTCACCATTCTGTCCATGTTGGTGAATGACTGTGAAACTGCTGAGTATTGACTTTAGGGTGACAAGTAAATTATAGTGAGTAGGCAAATTTGTAATTACAGAATCCGTGAATAATGTGGATCAACTACTTTCTGACATAGTTATTAAGCTAGTTCAGGCAAAGAAATCCCACATTTCAGAGGAAAAATGAAATACTGCTTCTTCATTAGGCAAATGAAACATTGCCTAAATGTTTGAATGCAAAAACCAGATCATTGCTAAATACATTCCTTTAGTTTTTGCTTGTTTAAGTTCTCTGGGTCTAAAGATGCAGCTCCTGGTTTATTGCATTGCTCCATATAGAAGATGAGTTTTATCAGAGCACCTACCTCCAAAGTTTCTAAAATTTCTTTTAAATTACTTCTTAATGAACTTTTTGCCTCTAGAGAGAATGTTCATTGAACAAAAGATTCTATAAGTGCAATACTCAATTTTAATTTTTATTCTTTTTATCATTTCTTCCAGATGCCTCTGGATAGCTGCGCTGCCCAGTTCCAGTCAAGAGTAGTTATCATCAGCCGTTTCTGCACTGTCCAAACCCTGCTTGGAACACAGCTCATTTGAAACCTCGTAGAGACCAGCAGACTCAAAGTTCTCCACTAACAGAAACAGGAGGAATTACGTGCAGGATGTTTAGTTGACCACTCACCTAACACAAATAATCATTTTCGGGAAACTCGATGGAACGTGGAAATCAAGATGCTGAAAACCAAAGAAGGTATTTCCTAAATTTTTTCCTCCCCGTGATTTTTCTTCATAATGAATGATTGGTAACTACTTGGCTAATAATGGTGAAGTATCTATGGAGAAGAGAGTGCTTTTCAGAAAAGCTTGCCTTTCCTCTGACTGATTGACATGTTAGAACGTGCTCTTATTTCTGCCTAAAGCTTAAAGTCAGTCTTTTAACCCGAAGTTGAAGGTTTCCTATGATTTGGACCCAGTTTTCAGGGCATTCTTATCTTCCTTATTTAGAATCTCTGTACCAGTCATGTGGCTGTTATATATAGATGAAGAATTAGGCATAAAGCATAACTGTTAGGAGTTTAGAGTCTATCAGGGAAGGTAAGACTAACACCCATAAAAGTGAAAGATGTAAGGGGTTATATGATTAAGATTCATTAATATGACATAGACATAGAGTTTATATGAGTTTGAAATCAACATACACACACACACAGAAAGAGAGAGAGAGAGACAGAGAAAATGGATTAGTCAAAGAAAGCAAGGTAAGTTCAAAATGGTTCTTGAGGAATGGTAAGAATTTCCATAGATCTGAGGAAGGAGTGGATTGCAGGGGAAGAGGAGAGAAGAGTGAATCCAGATGGGGGAAACCAAAACTGAATGTTTGCAAGTGGGAATGCACAAGACGTTGGTGGGGCTGTAAACAAACCAGCATGAAGGGCAAAGTCAGTGCGTATTGAAGAGTCAGAGGAAAATACTTGGAGACACAGCAAAAAATTTAATTGAATTGGGCAAATTATTTTTAAAAATAGGAGCAAAAAAAAAATAGGAAGGAGCATTGAAATTTGGTGAAGGAGAAAATGTAAAGCCAATGAGGTCTTTTAAGAAAGCCACTTGCACTAAATTGTGGATCACTGAAATAGACAATTACTGATTTTTTACTATGTGTAACAGGATTTCTGCATCCAGCTGGCTGTTGGCAAATTCTTACTTAATGCCTATTATGTGCTAGACGTTACGAAAGTGATAAGGGGGTGAACAAGATCAGAACGAAGATCAAAATGGTCTTCATACTCCTGGAATTTATATCCTAGTCACATTCATTTCCATTATGTTTTTCGGGTAGAAAAGTTTTCAGTGAAAGTGACACCTTCATCTTTCCAGGTTTGTAAATGTGTTTGTGTTCAACTTAGCCTTCCAAGAAGTTGGTACGTGAAGACACAACACTCTAACTAACCTAGAAGAAGCCTTCTCTGTCCTCTCCAAACTGGACAGGAGCCCCTCAGCAGTCCTCAACACCCCATGCTTCTCATTTCCAGATAGTATTTAGAAATAGCCCACTCTTGTCCTATCAACTTTCTTGGCATCTCCTGTCAACCTAATCGGACTAGACGATAAGCACCCGGGGCAGAATCTTCCTTCATCTCTGCATTACCACTGCAGGTGCTCAACAAATGTTTAAATAAAATGAGTGAATGGAGGGAATGAATGTGAGTTTTCCTTATCTGAGTTTTTTTCTTTGGGATAATTTTCCGGAGAGAAAGGATACGTCTAGCACCAGGAGGGAAGATAAGTTCCATCTTTATCTTTATATATGTGATAGCACTTTTGAAATGTGTTTGGTTGTTCTTATCAGGCTATTTGGAATGTGGTAACACAGAGCTAGATGTCTTGCCTTAAGGTGATTTAAAAATGACGAATCTTGTGCATTTTTTTTCATTTCCTTGAGAGCTGTAATATTAGCCCACCCCATAAATCACAACCGACAGTTCTGTCTTAATGCCACAGGTATTTCTGTAATACAGACTGTTCAAAAATTATCAGGCAGTTATTAGCAAAAACAAGACAAATTTGATTTAACTGGAGGCATCTTCTTGGAACCTTTTAGCCCTGAGGTTTGGATTTAAAACACTTTGGATGTCACCATGAGACTTGTTACTTCCAATTCATTGTCTATAATTCTCTTTGGCAGCTTTGCAAAACAAATCTTGGAAAGCGCCGAGAGAAAGCCATTCTCTTCCTAGAAAACTTGGAGTCTTTTTTAACTCACTCTGGATGCCAAGGACAGTGAATGGAAGTTTCTGTCTTGTTTGTGTATTTGCTCGCCGCTTTGCTCACTCATTCTTTTATTTGTTTTTTAATGGATTACTTACTTATTCTTTCGATTTAAAAAAAAAATGGCAAATATCCTGCATTTTGGCAATGCGTTCGTCAAACTCTAGGTGGCGCCCCAGAAGGAACCCGTGGGGGTGGGGGAAGGAGCAAGGCCGCAGAGCTCTCAGAATGCAGCGAAACCACAGAACACCCAGGCTGATTCTGAGACGAGGGGGGGAGCTTCCCGTGTGGGGGTGTAGGGTGGGGCAGAACAGGATGTGTGTTTGGGTTTCATTTGGAAAAAAACATACATCATATTGCAATATAGTTTACTTTCAGATTTCTATTTGAAAAATGGTATAAAAATACCCAACTTTCCTTGAACACCACCCTCCTCGCCTCCTGGATTAGGCTGCTGTGCCTTGCGATTTCTTCATTGCAGTCGTATCACAATTGTAACTGTTAAAGCATTTAATTTAATTACTAATTATTAACAAATTTAATTATTTGTTTAATACCTTCCGTCTGTGGACTGTAAGTTCCGTGGGGCGGGGACGTGTCTGCACTGGTCCCTGCTGTGCGCCTGGTGCCTGACACAACACCGAGCAAGTGGCAGGCACTCAAGAAATATTTTTTCTTGTTTGCTCGTTTGCCTGCTGCCTTGTACAGTTCTTTCATTTGGTCATTTATCTACTCAATCCTTTATCTCCACCCTTTCCCTTCCCACTGCAGCCTACCCTTATCTTCCCCCGCCCCCCCCTTCATGCTCCCCTACCAATCCTCCCACCCTACCCCATTCCCCACCCCTCACTATCTCCCTCCCATTTATCCTGGGATTTGTTTTTTTTTTTTAAGATTTTATTTATTTATTTGAGAGCGAGCACACGAGGTGGGGGGAGGGGCAGAGGGCGAGGCAGAAGCGGACGACCCCCTGAGCAGAGAGCCTGACTTGGGGTTCTATCCCAGAGAATCATGACCTGAGCAGAAGGCACATGCCTAACTTACTGAGCCACCTAGGCAGCCCTTATCCTGGGTTTTAAAAGTTAACAAACATTAACATGGGGGAAACTAAATGTCTGAAAGCCATCTTCCCAACAGTCAGAGCTTCAAAGTCTAGGGAAAGAATCGTAAAAATTAAGAAAAGGACAATTTTGCCAGCGCAAAAGAGAAAGCATGACCTCCCCAGCAGCCATTTCTATGGGTATCCTGGCTTTCCCCAGCAGGTGCCGCCCCTCCTGGGTTTGGACAGCTGGAGGAGGGAGACCGGCGGAGCCCTTCCCTCTGAATGGTCTGGACTGGGGACAACTGGCAGGAATCACAAGTGGCTTCTTGGCTCACCCCAGCGGTACTTCAGCTTTCATAAACGGCCCATCTCTGGAGTTGCAAGGTTCCAGCACACAGGGGATTTCCCTTTGTTAGATCCTGACCTGCAGAGCTGATCTCAAGCCAAAGCCATTGGTCTGCCTTTTAAAGGCAAAGGAAGGAAGGAAGGAAGGAAGGAAGAAGGAAGGAAGGAAGGAAGAAGGAAGGAGGGAGGGAGGGAGGGAGGGAGAGGGAGGAATGTTAGGAAACAAGGAAGAGAAAGAAATAAAGAAAAAGAAAGAAGGAAAGGAAAAGTAAGAAAGGAAGAAAAGAAAGAAAGAAGAAAAGAAAAGAGAAAGAGAAAGAAAGAAAGAAAGAAAGAAAGAAAGAAAGAAAGAAAGAAAGAAAGAAAAAGAAAAAAGATCAAATTTGGGGAATATTGCTTGTTATTCGTGAACACCTAATGTGCTTATTTGTTAAAACACATTTTAAAGTTGATGTGAGCCAAGAAAAAGTTACTGCGTTATTGGCAGTCTCTCTCTGCCCGCCACCGAAGTGATGTGAGTGGAAAGACAAAGTTTGGAAGAATACATCTCCCAAATCCTTATATTATTACCTACACAAGAAACAAAACATAAATCTGAAAAGGAACTTCAAGTCACATATCCCATACCCTGTTCAGGTAAAGGCTCTGAGGTGAGTGACTTGCTCAAAGCCTCTCAGTTCAGGAGTCAGGGCCAAAACTCAGGTCTTCTGGCCCCTTTCTTTCTATGTATGAGCTGCAGTTTTTCGGTTTCTGTTAAAATAAGTTTCAAATTTCCTCAACTCATTCTCCTGTGTAAAACCTCACAGGGAAGCTAACATCTGATGGTGAGAGAAAAATATTGTATCCTTTAAAAAGTGGTCAACAGAAAGACAACTTGATAGCATAAAAATGTCACATCCCCCCGTGAAGAGGAACCTAGCATTATTGCGTGGGTAATAAAGAAATAACTAGGGAAACAGGTCCCAGTTGATTGCACATGTAGTGTGGGCCTTTGAAAAAAGAGTCCAAAATATTTCCAAACATTCTCACATAGACTGCATGCATCTGTCCTATGTAACCTGGAAACGATTTACCCTTGTGAAATCATTTGTGCGAACCTGCCAACAATATGAATGATTTTGTTTGTCTACTGTCTCAAAATAATTGATTTTACATACATTAAGCTAATTAAAATAGCCAGGCCCTTTCTTTGCGGCAAATCCACAAACCTACTTTTAATTGTGCCTCAGAGGTCAGGAAAGCAGCTCATGGAAGAGTCTAGAATTTGTTTCAACCTATTAAGATAAACCCTAAAAATGTGTTTTTAATACATTGATAAAAAATACATTAAAACATTTGGTATTTTTAGTCAGTCTCCAACTTACTAAAGGGTCCTTTCCCAAAAGTTAGTGGGTAAATGGGTTGTCTGGAATTCAGAGTGCATTTTCCCATAGAAACAATGTCACCCATAGGACTTAGTTCCCAGACTACCCTTAAAGCTCTGTTTAACCCATAGTGTGGCAGACTATTGTGCATTTTAAAATTATCATTTGAAGTTTAATATTCTTTATTAATTGGTTCAAAAGTAATTGATCAATTTGTACATTATTTTAAACTCTGACTTCTAGAAAGACCAATTTTAACTCTAGGTTTTCGCAATGGTAGATGGATACTTTTGAGTAATTTCTGTAGAAGGCTTTGGCGGGGTACTTTCAAGACTGTAAATAGAGATGAGGCTAGGTCTCTAGTTGTCTAATTCCATCTGATCACTTATGACGAAAGGGGGGAACAGAGAGAAAGGACTTGGGCTCCACTTCAACTTCCGCCACCACCGCGGTAACAGGACAAGAGATGAAAGAGAAAGAGAGGGGCAGAGGGGTTAAATTCTGTGCAAGTGCATCTGAACAGAGAGTACCTAAGCCGTGAATGATGAGGAGGGAGGGAAGGGAAGGGACATTGGTCTGTGCTGTTCAGAAAGAGCCTTCAGAAAGGGCTGGCCTTGGGCCTCCTTAT
The DNA here is from genome assembly GCF_002007445.2 of Ailuropoda melanoleuca. Lineage (NCBI taxonomy): Eukaryota > Metazoa > Chordata > Mammalia > Carnivora > Ursidae > Ailuropoda > Ailuropoda melanoleuca. The sequence continues at coordinate 41,061,982 of NC_048232.1, forward strand.
AACTGTCCAGAAAGTTCAGAAAGGAAAAGGAAAGTGCTAGGGGTGGTCCTTTGTGATCGTATGCACTGATGTTTAAGATATTCAGTAAGAGTTGTTTGTTCCTCAGGGGCAAGAGTTTCCTGACTTAGGAAGAACTGGACTCCCAGTTTGAATCCATACACATCTATTGAGGGCCTAGTGTTCCAAGAGCTGGGGAGAGAGGACCAACTACAGAAATTATCATGTGATTATGCTTTACTTTGTGGAGATAATAATAGCTAACATTTACTACTTGTTTTTGCTCATTTAATCTTCACAATGACTCTATGAAATAGATCCTCACTCCATTTTACAGTTGAGGAAACTGAGGCACAGAGAAGAGAAATAATTAGGCACAAAATCATATGGTTAGTATATGGGGGGGGTTCAATATTTGACCCCAGGTAGTCTAAGGACAGAGTTTGTGCTCACAGCCATCATGCTATACTGTGCCCTGGTCAACATTCTTGTCTCTTGTCAGCAATTGCTCCTGCCCTGACTCCATCTGGGATTTGGAATGCATTCAGAGAAGTGGCTGTGTATGGAGACTGGAAATGGAAGAGGCATCCAAGGTCATGCCTTTCAGGCTTCCTTCAAATTCTACAGCTACTGTGAAGAAAGTTGCATTCCCACAGAGAACATGTCAGACTGGAAGAAAATTATGACAAAAGGTCTCCAAAAGGACCTCTGAAACTTGGATCTTATCTCATTCCACAAGCCAAAGCCGGTTTCCTAAATCAAAGAATGAAACAAAGTACATCTTTATCAAGTATCGTTTTGACATTATTCCCCTTTGTATGACTGGACAGGCCCTCCCATTGTCTCTTTAAATAATTTTTAAACACTCCTGAACTTTGGCTTGGAGACCCTCCTTTGAAACGAATTTTCCTCCCTGGACATACTAGCTCATATTTTTTTACTTCAACCTGGCAAAAGTTATTATCCCTCATAAAACTTTACCCTCTCTCTTCTCTAAGCCATCACATAAACCATTCCTCCTGATTATATGTGCCTCTTCTCAAGCCATATCCATTACCCTGTCAACTTTCCATGGAGGTTAATCTACTAGTGAGAATTTAAGTGGACTCCTGGGGCAGAGTATTCTTACCGTGGATTGGGCTCCGGCTCTGAAGGCAGCCAGTCCATGTTCAAATTCCAGTTCTACCCGGTCCTGGCTATGCCATGTGGGGCGGGCTACTGAACCCATGTCACTGTTTCCTCACCTGCAGAATGAATACGATACTAATAATGGCGGGATCACAGCTGTTCTGAGGACTGTATGAGATCTTGCATGTAAGGAACTTAATTCACGGTAGACAATCATCGACTTCAGCAAATATTAGTCCCCATTATTACAATTCTTTTGGAGTGCAAAATAATTGGAGATGGGTGCAAAGAGATATCATCACACCATTCCCTATAAGAATGAAAAATGAGAAGAAGTTTACGCCCAACCATAGTTGACTATGCAGCCAGTTAAGAGCCATCTTCTGAATATTGGGAACTGTTCAGACTATACTGGTGAGTTTTTGAAAAATGCACAACAGAATCTGTACAGTGTGATATTGGCTGGGGTGGGGGGGGAGGGGGGAGTAGGCAGAAATGTTGCTTAGAAAGAAAACATGGGAAGGGGTGCCTGGGTGGCTCAGTTGGTCAGGCCTCCAGCTCTTCATTTTGGCTCAGGTCATGATCTCAGGATCATGGGGTCGAGCCCAGCATTGGGCTCTGTGCTCAGCGGGGAGTCTGCTTGAGATTTTCTCTTTCCTGCCCCTCCGCCAGCTTGAGTGCATATGATCTCTCTCTTTCTCTTTCTCAAATAATGAAATCTTAGAAAAAGAAAAAACATGGGAAAAACCTATACCAAAAAGTAAATTATAATCATTTCCACAGAGATAATGTGTATGGAGTATGCATAGGTATTGGGATTATAGATGATTTTTTAAAATATTTTGTACTTTTCTCTGTTTTCTAAATCATGTCCCTTTTATAGTTAGGAAAATTATATGCTATTGGAAAATACTGTATCAAGTTCTGTCTCCTCTGACAATCTCCTCCTGGCTCCAGTGAATTCAGACATCAGTTTATGCTCCTCCTTCACCGCCTTTCTCACTCTGGAGATTTATATTTCCTCTGCACCACTGTAGCTGGCTTTGAATAGCTGGCAGAGTCTGTCGTCGGTGTTTAGATCTATTTATGTGAGTCCTCTCTCCCTCATCAGACCGCATTTCCACCAGAGTATCTCCCCTACGTTTTCTGTATAATAGTGCATAGTGACTTGGAAGATCTTTGTCCAAATGTTAACTGATTGAGGTCATTGTAAATAATTCAGGGAGAAAAACAAACTAGCTTACATTGGCTCATTATTAGCATGCACATTTATTGGGAGCTGGGGCTCAAAGGTTAGGAATGGAGGGGCTTATAGACCAGTTGGGAATCAGGCCTTGTGCCTGAGACAATGCTGTGTATTTATGCAGCTATTTCATCTCCTCCCAGGGCACAGAAATGTCACATTTCCAAGGTCCCTTGCACTGAGGAGGGTCATATGACTAGTTCTGACCAGTAGAATGGAAGGACAAGTGGCGTATGCCACTTCCAGGCCCTAAGTCAGTTTGTATGTTCCTCCGAGATCTCCTATGTCCCTGCTGCTGCTTGCCACATGGTGCCAGTGTGACCTTGAAGCCACAACATGGGAGAGTCACAAGAGGGAAAGGGCCTGGGTCTCTGCGAAGAACCACCCAAGAAAATCACCTAAACAGAAACATTGGAAATGAACAGTGTTATAAAGCGAAGACTTTTATTATATAAAGGCATTGAGATTTGAGGATTATTTGTTCCTGCAATAACTCCACCCTAATAACATGAAATTATATGAATAGTAAGGAATTCAAGATAACGTATTCTAAGTATCAAACAAAAAGTAGTATATATAATGTTTTACTTTTCCCCAAGACCATTTGCTTCCTTGCTTTACCCAATCTGCTATAAATCTTGATGAATAGTATTATATCTATTGTTGTGTCATGATTTAAGAAACTGAACTTCATCCTTTGAGCTAAGCTCAAACCAAGATTTTCTGACTCCAAGTACTGTGCTTTTCCCTTATTGCATGCCTCTAGAACTACAAAATTCAGAGAAGTGACTAATGATTGAATTACTCATACAAAAGAAAACGTCTTGCCTAACTTGTTTAAGCAGCATGTCTGAAGCATGGATCTACAAGAAGTTAAAATATGACCCCCCCAAAATAGAGTTCCAAGGACAACTGAGTTTGGGAAACACTGGATTAAACAAATGTGACTGGCAGTTATCTCCTTACTGCCAGGTTCTCAGGCCTTTAACTTATGAGTTGGAAGCTCATATGAATGTGGCACAAACTTGACCCTTACATCTGACTATGGAACTCTTTTATGGTAAGTCATCGAGGAATAGTAGGTGCTGGAATATATTTTGAGAAATGTTGATCTAGTTAACTTTCTCAGTTTTCCATTGCCCCCCGCTTCCACTTTAGTTTGTTCACTTCCTTTCAGAGTATATTTCTCAGCTAGTGTTGGGGATGACGAAATTCTCAAGTAAGCCCATTTAACCAAGTCAAAGGGGACTTCCAGGGAATTTAAAAAATTGCATTAATTATTATTTTTTTAGCTTATTCCAAATAAGAGCGGGGCACATCATTGCTACTGGAAAAGAAGAAAATATAAATAAGCAAGAGAAAAAGAGATGTAAAGCAACCAACTTCTATTCAACACAACCGGCATAGTCCACCTGTGGCATTTCCTACCGCAAGGGGCTGCTGAGGCAGGGGAGAGTAGGATTTGAGGAAGGATTAGATAATTTTATGAGCGTGACTAACATTTAAAGCTGTGTGAGCTAGAACAAAAAAGATACAAGGAAATGAAGTCTCATGTTCCAGGATGTAAATTGATCACATGTGGAAGGAGGGGCAAGAAGGAATTCCCACCTCGCAGTCCAGCGTGGGATATTACACAATGCGCCAGGTGCAATAGGCTTGACTTTCCCTCTTTATTTTCCTTTTCCTTTTCTCTGGTACATCTGATTCTGGCTAAACAGGAGGTGGGGATATTAGCCCTGACAAATAGCGATTTGATCCCACAGGGCAACTCCTATTGAAAACCAAGATAACACAAATATTTTCAATTCTTCAAGTTGAGCCCAGACTAAGTATTTTGTTTAGTGGGTGATCTTTTTGTTCGTTTATTAAGGGAAGATCGTTTTATGAGAGCTAAGAATATTTTTATTTCTAGCATGCGAAGAATTTAAAATTCCCAACGAACACATTGTTCAAGCAAATAAGATGACCTGGAGAGTTTGTGCAAGGTAAGGTAAGATCATCTTAATTAGCCGAGGCTCTTGAGCAAGGATGAGCCCACTCCTGAAGTGCTGGCTATTTCAAAATACTCCTTTCATCTTAAGCAGAAAAATAAAATGTGTTTTTGAGCTGCGGTATTCTGAGCTTGGTGATGATTGAAGGCCCTGGAGGAGGAGATGGCAGATTTTATTGGGCTGGGTGGGTTCTCACCCTCCATCTCTCTCTGGGAAATTTTGTGAAAATATTCAACTTCAGTGGTTCAGTGAAAAACATTTGGGCCCCAGGGAATCAAGGAGAGCTACGTTTTATAGAGTGAATCTTATCTGGGACCAGAAGAATTAAGAAACAGAACTATGGGAGACAGGCAACAAAAGGAATAGCAAAACCAGCCTCACGGTACAAAAGGTTAGTCTTTCAGCTTATAACGAGTCAATTTCTTGGCATTTTGGTTCTCTCTATTAAGACTAGGGTAAAGAATCAGTCATGTCAGGGATGATGGGCTTTTTTCATTGCAGAAACTTAGTTGACTTTTTCCTGAAGTCTGAATGCTTTGGATGTGTGAAAATCCTGAATCCCAATAAAAGCCCTAAATATCATTTGTGTCAGGAGGGATTTTTCCTCTTGATACCTAGCAATCTTTCTGAACTTATGGCATTGGCAGAAAACTCCACCTCTTACCCTTCTTTCCTGGCAGAGCCCATTTCCCATAATAAAAACTTGAAATTTTAGATAGGCATCCCATTTGCCAGCCTTATCTTACACCTACAATTGGCTACATAACTCAGTTCTGGCCATTTCTAGCTTGGGAGATTCTAGGAAATTGTTTTTTATTGATAAAAAGAGAGAGGGATGGGCAGAGGGGTTTTTTTCCTCTGCTACCCCTACTTCTTCTCTTTGATATAGTTGTGAAAGAACATGATGCTTGAAATCGTGACCAAGAAATGACAAGCCTGAGGATCAAAGGATTGACAAGATGACAGGGCAGAAACATTTTGATGCTGTTATGTTGTCCTTGAGCCACTATTAAAACCATGGGACCATGTACCTCTTGGTTTCCTGTTGAAGCCACTTTCAGGTGCATATTCCATTATAGTTCAAAGCTTTCTAATTTAAAACATCAGCGAAAAGGTGGCCATGCATTCCAGTAGAGCATAGAACCTTGAAGCAACACATGGCCTGTGGCCTCTGGCCATCTTGAGTCTCTGATATTCATAGATGTACATTGGCATATTCCTCCTGGAAAAACGTAGATATCAGGACTTGCTTGACAGTGGTGTGAGACCCCCCGGCTCATGTTGGCTGAGCCCAAGGCCAGGAACACTCTTATCCTCATCATTGATGAGAAAGCAGCAATCGCGGATGTTACAAGTCAACGTGAGAAAGAAGAGGAAGATTCTACCCCACATTTCACACAATATTTCTTTACCTTTTCTTTGTTTCTTACTTCGACTTCAGACAACTTCTTACACTTTTCTATTTTGTCAATTCTGATGTTACTTACTTTTTCAATATGGTAAAGCAATAAAAAGAAGTTGGCTGATTGACCCAGAACAATGCCAAAAATGTATGTATGGAATGTTAGGAAAGGCTCTATTGAATAAGCAGAAATTTAGTTAATCTTCAGAGGAATCCAACCCTCCCCTCTTCCCAACACTGTCATTGCCCAAGTTTCATACCCGTTAGTCCTACTAAGTGATTTCCCAGACTGGCCTGTCTTCCACTCTTCATATCCTAAACTAAAAATCCAAAACTATTATTACAAAAGATGGTACAACTCAAAGGCCTGGGAGAAATTCTGCTCTAGGGAACATATCCATTCTAAAAATTTGTTTATTTCAGAAATTCTTGTCCTGATTTATCTTCTTTAAGAGTTTGATTTTCATTATACATGAGCAGGGAATGATGACGTGTGCCATATTGTATAATTTAGTTAATTTGAAGATATGCAACTTTTTCTCTTCCGTCTGTCAGATTTTTGATTAGTAATAATAATACCATCCTGAGCTCAAAGCACAGAATCAGAGTTGATGAGCAACCAAGGCATTCAAAGTTCAGTAGTGAAAGTAATGCATAGGAAATTCAGTTTTCCGAAGGACAAAAATTTAGCGGTCATGTCTGAAATGTCTAAGAGGAATTAAAAGCCTGCCAGAAAATGCTGTTTGCAATGCTATGAAGGTCTGCTGGGTATTCTAAAAAAGTACTTTACATGTGAGGGACTTGGTATGATTTGTGTTGTGTGGTTTTAGTTCTGTTGATTGTTTTTGTTTTGTTTGTCTAAAGGCTTTTTTGCTTTTGTTTTTCAGATAAAAGAAAGAAAGTTCTGCTTGAAAATAAGCAAGTGTGGTTCTGCCCAGCCTGACATGCTCCTGGCAGCCAGGTGTGTGTTGTACAGTGACTGCTCTTTCATTGCAGGTGTTGATTTGCCAAACGTCACCTTTCTTCTGTATGACACAGGCATGGCCAGACATAGCCACCTCTCAAAGTGTTGAGACAGCCTCTCAGTTCCCATCCAACAAAAGGGACAATGCTTAGAAGTTCAACAGTGAGGCCACCATTAGCTGGATGGGTGAGAAGTCTGACAATGATTATCATACCTTACCTAGAAAGATTGCAAGTCAGGAAGCTTTCTGCTCTGTTTCCTCTGCGGCCAAGTAGAGGTGGTAACAATCTAACCTTTCCTCACAAAGCTGCAGGAAGGAATGATTACTGAAAGTAATAATAAAAAGATGCTCAACATCAATGGAAACCACAGTGAGATACGAGGGACTCTCTTGTTCATTGTTGGGGGAAATACGACACAATACAGCACTTTGGAAGACAATTGGTGGTTTCTTACAAAATTAAACAAACTCTTACTATACCATCCAGCAATCATGCTCCTTGGCATTTACCCAAAGGAGTTGAAAACTATGTCCACACCAAACCTGCACGTGGGTCTTTATAGCAGCTTTATTTATAATTGCCAAAACTTGGATATAACCAAGATGCCCTTCGGTGGGTGAAAGGATAAATAAACCGTAATATTATCCATAGAATGGAATATTATTCAATGCTAAAAAGAAATGAGCTATCAAGCCATAAAAAGACATGGAGGAAACTTAAAGGCATAATGCTAAGTGAAAGAAGCCAATCTGAAAAGGGTATATATTATATGATTCCCACTATATGGCATTCTGAAATAAGCAATGTTATGGACAGAGTAGAAAGATCAGTGGTTGCCAGGGGCTTGGGGAAGGAAGGAGAGATTAATGGGTGGAACACAGGGGATTTGTAAGGAAATGAAACTATTACATATGATACTATAAGGATGGATGCATGTCATTATACATTCGTCAAAACCCATAGAATGTAACCAATGGACATCCAAAGAGTGATCCATAATGATAACTATGGACTTCGGTTGATAATGATGTGTCAATGTCATTTCATTGATTGTAGCAAACCATAGTATGGGCTGTTGATGGTGGGGCGGGCTGAATGTGTGTGCGGTGAGGTGGAGCAAGGAGAAGAGTTATGTGGAAACTCTGTGCTTTCCACTTGATTTTGCTGTGAACTTAAAATTGTTCTAAAAATATAGCCTAGTAATTAAAAATAAATAAATTCTAAAATAAGGCGCTACCAGGCAGAAAGTAAGTGTGATCACATAATCATATATAAATTAATAAAAATAATTGTTGCATGAATGCCTTAGGATTAGGTTCAGCCTTCTATAAGAAAAACAACAATAAAATGGTCACTTAGGAAATATATAATATTTTTCTCTCATGTAAAATAGTATACAAGTTGGCAGTCCTGGGCTAGAATGGTGACACCATAGAGACTTTGTAGATCTGTGGCTCTCACTTTAGCACTTAACTACTATCCCATGGTCTGATACGATTGCCGGAGCTCCAGCCATTACATCTGTGTTCCAAGAAGCAGAGATTGAGGAAAGGGAGAATAATGGCATGCTTCCTCCCCTTCATAGAGATATACAGGAAATTCTGTATTATACTTCTGCTCCTCTCTCATTGGTCAGGTACTTAGACAAATAGCCATACCTACCTGTCAAGGAATCTGGCAAAATTTTAGCTATTCAATTTATATTAAATTTTTAAAAATAGAGACTTGGCTAAAAATCAGTGTTCTCTTTTTACATAAAAAGGGAAGAAAGAATATCGGAGTAGATAGCTAGCAACAGTTGCTATGTTTAAAATGCAATGCTAGATGCAAAGTCTACAAAGATATTAGATCAATAGGGGAAATAAATATGTAACACACAGGCATTATACATGGCGGCAATTTGTTAATGATACAAAGATTTCAAAAGAAGACATGAATATACCCAGCTGGAGTGATGAGCAAAAGCCTTCCAGAGGTAAGGACACTTTACAAGGACCTAGAGGAATGCAGAGAATTTGGATAGTAAGAGGTAGAACAGAGGGCAAATTGGTACGAGAATGGCATGAGACTAGGCAATTGTTGTTTGATAAAGAGAGTTAGGCCTGTTACCGGCACATGTTAGAGGCACAGACATTTCCTAGGAAGGAGAGACTTACGTCTGTAGTTTGGGGACGTATCCTAATGACATCAGTTTCTCTCTTTGTAGTCTGTCCATCATCTGCATGGGGTGGGGAGAGAGGGAGAATTCCATTCAACAGCACACAGTTTGAGTATCTCAGGCAAAGGGAGTCTTTTTTTTTTTTTTTGTATTTATGATAAAACACCCAAATATATATCCAAGTGGGGATTACCAGTCTGGGTTGGATCCAAGAGACTTTGGTTACCAGAACTATTTCTCATCATAAAACCCCAAACAAGTTGAGTTTTTCACTTCCTTTCCTAATCTGCCGTGGAGCGCAGCCGAGTTGCTCGAAGTCATCTACGTTTTGGCAGTGACTACAATTCCAAGATGATGGAGCGATTCTTTTCCATATACATCATTATTATTTCTAGTATAAATATTTATCAAGCACTCACTGTGCAATAGAGAACAGCTCCTGCTTGGTGGTCTTCCCAGATGAACAAAATAAACATGAGTAGAGGCCAGGAGAAGAGGTGGGAAGAGAACCTCAGCTGGTGGGAAACCGTAGGAACTGATTCTCCACCCCATCCCCTTTCATTCCTGTCGGATAGCACTTGGACTTCACTGCCGTATTTCAGATATGTAAATTATGCGTGCTTTTATTTGTTTAACATGTACTTATAGGCTTACCACATGCGATGTATTGTTCCAAGCTCTTTACAAACATGAACTCATGTATTCCTCACAGGAATCCTTTGAAATAGGCACTATGTATTATCCCATTTACACATAAGGAAACTGAGGCATAGAATGATTTGTCCAAGGTCACCAAGTAGTAGGGGTCCAGAGCAACACTGTCTAACAGAACTTCTCTGCTGTCTGAAGTGTTCTGTACCTGCATTGTCCAACAGGGTGGCCACTGGCCCCATGTGGCTATGGAGCCCTCGCAATGTGGCTAGTGTGACTGAGGAACTGAATTTTTTATTTTAATTTTTAACTTATTTAATCGTAATTAGTTTAAATATAAGTAGCCACATATGGGGGTGCCTGGGTGGCTCAGTCAGTTAAGCATCCGACTCTTGGTTTCGGCTCAGGCCTGGATCTCAGGGTCCTGGAATCGCGCCGGTGCTTTGAGCTGGGCGCTCAGCAGGGAGTCTGCTTGAGATTCTCCCTCTCCCTCTGCCCTGCCAACCCCTCTCTCTCTCAAATAAATAAATTAATTTAAAAAAGATTGTTAAGTAGCCACGTACGTCTACCTAGTGGCTACTGTCATGGCCCAGCGACTGAAGTCCATGCTCTGTACTGCTATGCTATGGTTCCTTCCCCTCTCTCTGTCTTTCAAACAGAAGGCCAAGAACATAGGGGGATTGATTCTTTTGTAAAACAGAGTTCCCGCCTGGTGCATTTGCTGTCTAATTATGATAAACAATGTGAGATGTGAGTTTGTGGGAGAAAATGAGCTAATCACTCAGATGGTGCCATTCCCCATTTATTCCCTGGTTATTGAGGATAACTACAGTAAAGCCCTATTTCTACTGAGAATTTCTTACAATTTGTAGCAGTTGAGAAGGTCAACGAGGAGAGACCGGGGACTGGTTAGGTCATGCATAGTTGGTGGAAAAGCAACATTTTAAGATGCAAAAGGTGACAGGACGGTATCTAATGTCTGCTCATAAACATACAGAGAAGAACAAGGTCATGTGCCGTCTTATTCTCAACCCTCACATTCCCATTTTCTGTTTCCTTCCCCATCCAAATGCACCTGATTCTACTCTCCTTGTGAGGCGAGGCTCCAAGGCCATCTCATCCTTGAAGACTGCTCTCATCTCTCCATCTGATAGCAGTCTCTATAGCATGACCGTGTCTTTTTTCTGATACGTAATTGGCTCTGTACTACGTCATTGTTCTGTGAGCACGAGCCCTCACTCTCCCACTGTGCTCTCAACTCTTTAAGATCTGATTTATCTTCGTGTGGATTGTCCGCAAAACTTGCAGTTTCTTGCTCACGTTCCAGAGATTATTTTAACTTTCATCTCTGTTTCCCTGTGGGAAACTAGCATGTACTTTTATTATAGCATTGACTGCAATGTATTGAAAAATTTGATAATAGTCTCTCTCCCCAACAAGATTATAAGCCCTTTTGTAATAGCACATATCTCAAAACAGATGCTCAATAAAGAGTGAACAACCATTTATTGATTTAATGGCCATCGTCAGAAATGTGAAGTGTATTTCTCTGTCTTTTGTTGGAAACAAAACGGAACCCACCTCCTGTGGAACTGTTCTACGCGAGGTAGTTTAAGCATTAGGTTATAGCAAACTACCTTCACCATTTTATAATCTCCCGGTCATGGGAAGGGACAAAACATCATTGTTGTAGACACTGAGTACATTTTCCTGCTTAACTTTGCTCAGGGAACACCGGTCATTGAAAAGAGGCATGAAACATGGCAATTAAGCAAGATATTGAAATTTTCTACAAGTCTCTCAAGCTCAAACTTAAGAGAATACTTTCGAGAAGTTTAAGAAGTGTATGTGAGGGATGTGATGACATTAGGTAAAGTGGAGGGAGGAGCAGAAGGAGGCTGAGATAGACCAAGATCACTTAACCAGCCTTTGATTTAGTTTAATTGATCGAACACATACACACACAAGGGAGAAAAAGAATGAGGAGACGGTGACATTGACAAACATAAAATATTGTAACAGAAATTACTGTAGGTTGCCTTGAGTAGTAGTGGAAAAGTTTGTTATACTAGGAAATAGTCATTTAAGTGGAAAGATGGTTTTTCATGTCTTTTATGGCTTGTTGTAAATGATTAATTAAATACTCTGAGTGTTTCATTAAAAGTAATGCATTCCTTCCAAATTAAAGCGTGTAGAGACTTGTTATAAATAAATTCATTGGGTGAATGAAAGGAGCATTTACTTCTAAATGAATATTACTGGCAAATTTCATTCTTGACATTGATTAAATAGACTGAATTTATTTTAATGTGCAATACGAACAAATTACAAGGCTAATTGGTTTTCTACCTTGGCGGTTTTGCATTATTTTATGCATTTACAAGTGATCCAACAGGTTTAGGAATTCACTACTTAAAAAACATTTCGTTATTGAAAATTAAAGAATGGATAAGACATGCTTCCTTCTTCACACTCATGTCCTACCTTCACACTTTATGGAACAATTTTAAGTGACTACGATGTGCAAAGCATTTTATTCGATGCTGTAGACAATAGAAAGAAAAATAGGACTTATTTCTGCCCTCTAGAAGCTCAAAATGTCATAAGAAAGACAGATGCATAAAGTAACTTTAATATAAGACAGACTCAGGTAAGTAAGTGCTAAAATAATAAAGGTACAAAGTGCTTGGGGAGTATAAGAAATGGGGGGATTAAGTCTGATGGGGAGGGGATCAAGAAAGGCTTCTTGGAGGAGGAAGGATTTAAGCTCGGCCTTGAGAGATGGCTGGGAATTTAACAAGAGGCTCAGAAGGAGAAGAGGACAGAAGGCTTTGTGAGGTCTGGGTTGCTGGGTTGTTCCACAGAGAGGTTTCAGGGTTTCTCTGGACAATTTTGAACTGTCATGTGGAAGAGACATATGACACAGAAAATACACAGATCGACTAAGTACCCCTCTGCAAATACAGCTTTGTGACTTCAGAGAAAGAAGCCATGTCAGACTGGAGTGTGGGCTGCAGAAGTGACAGGTATAATTAGACATTGAGCAGGTCCACATTTTTCTGATTAATAAGTTTATTCTTCTTATGCATCGACTCATGGGCCTAAAAGGAACCTCTGGAAGTTAGTGAGGTTACCCTTGACTGTGATGTTTTTCTATGTGGTTCCTTTACCCTTGGCCCCATAATGGGAGCTCTTCAAATGCCGAGACCACATCCTTGGGTTCTGCACGAGGACCAGTACAATAAAACACAGCGGTGGTAGCAATAGGAAAGGCGTCTCAATAGCACTCTTTTGTAGCTGCCTGTGGCTGTCCTGGGGGCTATCTTTGCCATCTGCCCCCATCGTGAGATGTCTCCTGTGCGAGGTGAAAGCGGACCCTTGAACGGATTCATGCTGCTTTCCTACCATCTTGCCTTAATACAGTTCATCGCTACCTACTAATTAGAAGTCTAAAGTTATGGCACGTTAGATCTGGAGACGCTATTAGGAATAATCTAGCCCATTCCCTTCATTCCTCAGTTTACAGTGGAGGAAAGAGAATCTTGGGGAGAGGTGATTTGCCTAAAGTTACACGAGTGATTGGCTTACCCAAACGGGACCCAGATGTAAGGCTCTAGGTGTCCTAACTTACAAATCGGTTTCTTTCCTTTGAATCAGACTAGCTTCTTTATTTGCATCAATGGATGTGTGTGTGTGTGTGTGTGTGTGTGTGTGTGTGCATGTGTGAATATTTCCAAGAGTTCAGCTCAAAGCATTCAGTAGGATCATATAAAATAATGTATGCTAAGCTAAATAAGTAAAACGCATTGAATCAAAATCCTCCCACTTGCAAAAACATTAGAATCCTGGGAATTTCTTGAGATGCAAGAAAGCTCAGCCCCCAGGACTTGCAGTATAAACACTGTGGCTAATTTGTTGAAGTGAGATGCCATTGATGATTCTCCCTGCCTTGAGAGATGACAGGGCTCCCTGACGGAACAAAGCAGATTGCTGGGTGAGGGCAGACTGCAAAAAGTGATCAGGAAAAGACAAGACATTTTACTGAGACAGATAATCCTTCTTGAAGAGGAGTTGGGGGGAAAAAAAGACAGCTAAAAAGGAATTCCTCCCATAAAAGTTTGCCTTTCAAAGGGCAACCACTTCTCGGGCTCTGCCTCTGCCCCCAGCATGTTGGACAGAAGTTGGAGGGAAGCTTGGCAAGGTTAGTTGCTCAGTTCTACGAAAGTGGTTCTAAGAACGGTGAGCAGCCTACCTCAGAGGCACCCCGACACTTGACCTGTGCATTTGCTATCTCAAAGTCAAGCAAACAAAATTCAACATGCTTACTTTCTAGCCCCTTGTTACTTAAAAAAAAAAAAGTTTATGCTTATGAACAAAAATGATACCCTGCCCCTCCACTTATTTTCTTATCAGAGAAAGAAGTTCACAACCCTTTCTGGAGGGTACTCTGCTTTACCTGCAGGAGTTTTGTCCTTTTGAGGTGATTTGGTCTGAAGCTGGCCTTTTTCTTTCCATTTGCTTTTTAAATTCTATTAATAATGGCAGAATCATTCAATTGCGTGGAATATTTTTTTCTATTCTTTAAAAAATGTTTCCTTGTTTCCATCCACCGGTACTTGAATTCTACAGCTACGTAGTAACTTGTTCCTGCTTCTACATGAGAATGGTCCATGTGATGTTGGAGCGAAAGCCACCCCAGCAACCCTCGACTTCTTTGTCCTCATTTTCTGGATGCCGGAATACCCAGGGATTACTAGAGGGCCCAAGGCTCACTCAGGGAAGGACGGGTCATAACCTGGCTAGGACTCACCTCTCTGTTTCTACCCTTGTGCTCCTTACCACAAGGTCCTTAAATCCTATTTCCCCTAGGAGATATGCCTCCCTTTTGGTTTTTCAAGGTGCTCGTCTTCAAAGAAGTTTTAGAAAAACCACAAAACACCTTCTAATTCTGATTTTAATGGAAGGTGGAGTTTTCTTTTCCATTTTTAAATTCCAGTGAGAAGAGCCAGTATGTTTAAGTTCCTTATATTTATTTGTGACTCTGTTACTCCGGTTTTTAATGCCCTGGTTCTGGGTAACAATCCCCACATCTCTGTGGCTGATAGCTGCAGACGTGAGCCTTTCGCGCAGGGGTCCGTGGGTTGGCGGGAGGTTCAGTTTCAGGCTGCGGGTTGGGTTCAGCTTTGCTCTACGTTTCTCTCATTCTGGGACCGGAGGCTGGCGGGGACTGGCTCGTCTCGCGCAGATGGTGCAAGCCCAGGACAGGCCAGACCACGCAGGCACAGTGAAAGCCTCTGCTCGACACCCAGCACTGGCCGAAGCTAGTCACGCGGCGCAGCCCGAAGTCAGAGACGCGAGCCCCACTAGCTCTCCTAAGACGCACGGCAGAGTTACAGGCTGCGATGTGTGGACGCGAATACTCTTCTAGGTGGGGATGGGAAACCGAGCGGGCGTTCCAACCTGGCCGTGTGACAATTCAAAAGAGAAAGGAAATACTGCTTTTCTCTAGAATCAGAAATCATATTACTGAGTCCTCCGGGATGACCAGAATAAGACAAAGCCTTATTTCAAATGTCATTTTTGAAATGCCTTTATTTTGCCTGTATTATTGAGTACAGGGTTAAATATCTAGATATTCAATAAATTTTTGAGCAAGTAAAAAAGATGCTGTGTCTACCTAAGGAACTGCTTCTGTAGTTCCTTCATGGATTCATTCAGACCAGGAATATTTGAGTTATGCTACCGCGTACCAGGCACTCTTTGCGAGTGTATAGGATACATCAGTGTACAGGGGAGAAAAAAACCCAAAAAACGCTGCGCTTTTGCCCTTTTGGAGCCTATGTTCAAGCAAGGAGAGACAAACGATTTTAAATAAAACACAAATAATGAGCAAAGCTTGTAACATGTTAGCATTTGATATGTACTTTAAACAAAGGATAGGCTAAAGGTGTTAGGACTCAGGGTGCGGGGGACGGTCTGTAATTTTTCTGCAGAGTGGTGAAGGGTAAGTCTTACCACAAAGGTGACGTATGCTGAGACGTGAAGGAGGTAAGGGGCTTCTCATTCTGTTTTGCCTGCGGCCAGATTTCCCTAGTGGGTCCTCAGAGACGATTTTGAGTGTAAGTGTTGGGGGCAAGGCTTGGGGGGACACTATGAGTGGAGGGCTTTGGATAAGCCCCCCCCCCACCAGCAGCAACCTGATCACTCCCAATGCTAAATATAGATTTAGCCATAGATTTCTTTTGAGGAATATCTCGCCATTAAAAAAAAATAAATGTTTTAAAACACTGCGTTAGATTGTAAACTCATAGGGGTCAAATATCTGGATAAAGATCTTGAATAAGAACTGTGAAAAGTTTTTAATCATAAATATCAATGACAGTTTGATTTTGTATAGTCAACTACTCCTTCTCTTCTCTTCTCTCACTCTATTTTCCCCGTGAATATTTCCTCTACTCCCGTGGCCTTGAATACCATCCATATCCTTATGACTCAACTTCATACTGGCTCTGACTCCTTCACAAGACTCCAGAAAGTTCTACTCGGCTAGCTCTGATGGGAGGTCTCAAACTGAACATGACCAAAACAGCATCCCTGCTTGCCACTCCCCGCCACACCTCTGCCTCCTTTGTTGTCCTGGTCTCAGCAAATGTGCCATCACTTGTCCCTTTCTGGCACCTGCAGTTCTATGCCCAAACATGTCTTGGACCCTCCCACTGCCTCTGTCTCCACTGTTGTCCGAGTCCCACTAGCTCTTGAAATGACTACGGTTATGGCCTCCCAGCTGGTTTCCCTGCTCTACAATTGCTTATCCATACTATGGTCGGTTATCTCTTTAAGAACAGTAAGTCCTACCGTACCATTGCCCTCTAATGCTTTACATGGCAATGCGAATAAAACCCAAACTTTTTACCATCTTCTACAAACCCCAACAGGATCTGGGCCCTGCACGTGTCCCTGACCTTTTGTACCTCTTTCTTCCATGTACACCACTGTAACACACCGTGCTCGTCCCCACCTCAGGGCCTTTGCACCTGCTGTTTTAGCTACCCAGACAGCTTTACCCCCTCCCCACACACCAAATGTTCATGTGACTGGTTCCCACAATTGATCCTCACCCTAGCTCAAATGTCTCCTCTTCAAGGAAGCCCTCCCAAACCACCCAGTCATTCTCTATCATGTCAGCCTTCATAATAGTTATCACTCTGCCCAATTATATTGTTAATTTAGTTGTTCGCTTGATTGTCTGCTTTCCACCACTAGAATGAAAGCCCCCACTGCAGCAGAAGTCTGGCTGCTATGTCCCAAGAACCTGGAGCATGCCCGACATAGAGTAGGTGTTCGAAAAGTATTGACCAAATAAACGATGATTGACTTCATGCTTTTTCAGAGATGAGTGTTGCTGGGAAGAAATTGGAGTAGGCATCACAGCACTGAGTGTTGTGCAACTGGTGGCGTGGGGATGGGGATCTGTGGCTTCACAGCAAGGTGACAATGGAAAGGAAATGGGAAGTCAGGAAAACAAGTTTTTCCTGCTGGACAATTATAATTGGGTCTGGCCCCAGATTTTGGTTTTCTTGACATCTCAGATCTCCTTCCTCCATCTGTATTGGCTAGGTTCATTGACTGCAAGCCAGGGAAACCCACACTGGAACACTTAAGAAAAGAGAAGGAAGGAAGGAAGGAAGGAAGGAAGGAAGGAAGGAAGGAAGGAAAGAAGGAAGGAAGGAAGGAATTGAAAGATTAAGGAGCAGCTCATAAGCTCTAAGTGGAAACAACAAAACCAGGTCTTCGTGTAAGAACAGCTTTGAGGATCTGAGGAAAGGAATAACTGGACCTTTCTTCAATACACTGAGGTCGAGATAAAAGGATTGCAATAATCTTCATTTTTTGGCACTTTATTCGGGTTTTGCTTTCTGGGGTAAGAGTCTCTGACACAGCTTGAGTCCTAGGCCCACTCCTGGATGCAGGCATGGAGTGAGCCCCCCATCAGAAATCCAGTGGACTGTTATCAGAATAACAGGTAATGGATCCTGGACAGGCGAATACAACAGCTGTCCGCTCCAGTCCATGAAAATACCATAGGGTGAGGTGTTTCATTTTAGAGGGTTATAATCTAGTTTGCAAGGAAATAAAACTAGAGGTCACTTATCTCAATGAAGGAAACGTATTATTGCTTGGAAATAAGGCATCCTTCCTATTGACCTATGAGAAATGAACAGAGATAGATTCCTAGACATGCATTTTTCTCTCCTGAGGCCCATTTTAAGATCAGTGTCTCTCATCTTCTGCAAACTGTTAGCTGGAGCAGAGCCTCTCCTACCTGCCTCAGGGCACTGCTGCCTCCTGACCGCAGGTTTCCGCTCTTCTCCCCTTCTCCAGATTTCAAAGCAACTTGGACAACAAAGTTCAGCGTTAAATAAAATAACTCTAACCATAAGCCTTGGGTAGTTCTCTATCAATTGTAAGTGTGTTCCTACAAGGATAAACGTGTACGTGTGCATGTGTGTGCGTTCACGTGTGTATGTTAGGGGAACATGAGAGGATGGGGAAAGGGTAGAAAAAAAGAAAGAGAAGAAAGCTTAGGGACAAAATCTCAACAATGGAAAAGCAAAGAGGATGTCCCTACAGTGAAAACATTTTACTCCCCGCTCCCACAAGTTTATGAATTTTTGCCTAGTTGGAGCTAGGAGATTTTGAATTGTAAATGAAGGTTGGCCACATAAATATTCACTTTTATACCAATAGATCTATAATTATTTGTGTATTATTTCTGCACTGCACCTGCACTTGCCCTAAGCACAAGTGAAAGATTCAGATATCTTTCCCACCCCCATGGGGCTGACAGGGTAATAACAGGGGCCACGAAGCAGGTGGAAAAACCAGAGACCTGGAAAAGTATGCTTTGAGGTGGTGTGAGGGGGGAGGGAGGCTGCTGTCCATGAGGAAGATCACGAGGTCTTCAGCAAGAAACTGGGCTTTAAGGTGAGAGGAGTCCATACTCGCTGGAACGGGCGCAAGCATGAACTCAGGAAATGAAATGTTCTCATCCAGGAGGAAGAGGAGCTTGTGGGTCCTCATGAGGCCCCTGAGAACAGCCGACTAGAGTGGAGAGGAGCTCAGACCAAAACCAAAACCGAGGCGGGGCCCAGAAAAGAAGCAACTCTTTCCCTGGGGTCTGGAGCTGCGTGGGAAGGCGCAGGAGCAAAGCCTGGTCTTGTGGAGACTGAAGCAAATACAATTTTGAGGGCTTCCCCTTAAGAAGAACCAAAAATGGTGAATACAAAATAAGGTTTGAAAGCGAATTTTTATTTACAAAGAGAAACTGGCAACTGATACACTTTCGTACTTGTTTTCCTCATTTTTATTTTTTTGGCTGCATCTTTCTTTTTGGTTATTCATTTCTGTATATGAAAATGACTGTGGTATAATTCTCTTAAGAGTGAACTGGAAAATAATTCAGTCTTTATTCTATCATGAATGATGAATTGTTTTAATAAATTTAGTGGGATAGTTTTGCCTAGATGTCAACCTAATCAAGCTTTGGCTTATAATCCTCCCCATCTCAGGATCAGAAGAACTGTTCACAGATTCGTGCCTGGTTCTGTGTGTTTCACCTCTCATTTCTCCTCCAGAGTCTTGCATACCTCTGGCTCCCATATGGCCTGGCATAGGGTATCTTCTTACCCTGATGCCCTCTTGTGTCAGCAGAGCAGTGCTTTTGGGAGTGTTGCTGGGAGCCATTCCAGGCCTGAGAAGACAAGAAATTATTGACCTCTACACAGAATTGTCAGTGAACTACAAAAACATGTCCTACTAAGTCCAATTACTCTCAATGTTCCCTTAGCTGGATGCCAAAAATACCTATGGTCGCTCTCACACCACCTCCCACCCGGCGAGGGCACGTATGACAGAGTAGAAGTTGATGTAGAAAGGGACAGTGGTGTTAAACAACTGTAATCCACTCTTGTTCTTTCACAGAGTTGATTATCTGTAGGACCATGTAAGCACATGGCATGGGGCCCACTCAGGACCTTAACAGATAACTGTGCAACAGAAGGACTCTGAAACTTGTCAGAGCCTAGAGGAGGCCTGGGGTAGTCCAGAAACCTCCAAGTAGTGCCCCAATATGCAAAATAAACACTCAGAAAAACAAAAGGAGTTATAATCCAAAGTGTTAAGATCTGGGGAACAGTCTGCTACCTAATGGGGAAGAGAAATAAGTGAGACTTTGGAAAGGTTCATAGGGTTTCAGTCAGTGCCCAGATTAGCTCCAGGGTCTGTATGTGAAAATGGACTCATCTGTACATAACATGTCCCCAGGGATCTTGTGTAAGTTATCTGTTGCTGCGTAACAAATTATTCCAAAACTTGGAGACTTGAAACAACAATAGACATGTATTCTCACACAGTTTCTGAGGGTTAGGTATCTGGGAACGCTTAGCTGTGTGGCTCTGGCTCGGGGTCTCCCATGAGACTGCAGTCATGATGTTGGCTGGGACTAGTCACGTGAAGGCTTAGTTGAGGCTGGAGGATCCTGTCACTCGCATGCCTGGCAAGTAAGACTGGTTGTTAGCAAGAGGTCTGAGTTCCTCACCACATGGACCTTTCCATAGGACTGCTTGAGTGCCCTTATGACACAATGGCCAGCTTCCTCCAGAGGGAGAAATCCAAGAAGTAAGGGGAAAGCCTCAATGTCTTTTATGACCTAATCTCTGAAGTTACACTCTGATGAACAGACATGTCATCAAAGAAGTCACACGGATGGCCAACAGACACGTGAAAAGATGCTTATCGTCAGGGAAATGCAAATCAAAACCACAATGAGATATCAGCTCACACCTGCCAGAATGGCTAAAATAAAAAACTCAGGAAACAACAAGTGCTGGTGAGGAAGTAGAGAAAAAGAAATCTCATGCGTTTTTGGTAGGAGTGCAAACCGGTGCAGTCACTGGGGAAAACAGCATGGAGGTTCTTCAAGAAGGTAAAAATAGAACTATCTTACAATCTAATAATCACACTACTGGATATTTACCCAAAGAATACAAAAACACTTAATTTGAAGGGATATATGTGGCCTTATGTTTAGTACGACATTATTTATGATGGGCAAGCTATGGAAGCAGCCCAAGTGTCCATCCATACATGAATGGATAAAGATGTGGAATATATATATATTATATATTATATATATATATGTATGTATGTATATATATATGTATATAATATATATATATAATGGAATATTACTCAGCCATAAAAAGAATGAAATCTTACCATTTGCAGCAACATGAATGGATCTAGAAAGTATTATGCTAAGTGAAATAAGCCAGTCAGAGAAAGATAAATACCATATGATTTCACTCATATGTAGAATTTAAGGAACAAAACAAATGAACAGAGGGGAGAAAAAAGAAAGAGAGAAAGCAAAAAAAAACCAGACTCTTAAGTATAGAGAACAAAGTGATGCCCACCAGAGGGGAGGTGGGTAGGGGGATGGGTGAAATAGGTGAAGGGGATTAAGAGTACCCTCATCTCAACATGGAACTGTCGAATTACTATATTTACATCTAAAACTAATATAACTCTGTAGGTTATCTACACTGGAATTAAAATTTAAAAAATAAATTACACTCCGACATTTCTGAAGAATTCTATTGGTTATACCAACAGGTTATTGGTCAGCTGTATTTACTAAGGGAGGGGACCCCATAGGAGTGTGAATACTAGGAAACTGGGATCAAGAGGGCCTTCGTGGAAGCTGGCTTCCACAGACCCTTCACCCTGTAAAATAGGTTAATTTCGTATAGCAGCAGAGCAAAATTTGGAAATACTGTCCTGAAAAAAAGTCAGAAAAGGCCTAAGGTCTCAGGACCGTGTGGCGTGTGTAAAGGGGTGGGAGCAGGGGGTCTCTAGCACCACCAGCAGAAATCTGGCTCACAGGCTGCAGGGGAATATAAAGTGTGACTTGGTTTTGTAGCTGAGCCTCTTGGACGTAGAAAAGGAAACGAATCCTCGAAGGCCACATTACCAGTCAGATTCAGAGGTAGGGTTAGAACCCAAGTCTCCTGACTAGTCCTTATAATAATGGTAATGATTTAAATACAAAAAGGACTTTCCTCTAAATCAGTACTGGCCTAAGTTTTCTACATACACCATCTGAGGAAACCAAGGCACCAAGGAGTAAAGCAAATGGCTCAAGGTCATACAACTCATAGTGGTGGAGCTGGCTTTACAACCAAAGCCTGTGTGCTGCCTTACACCCCTCTCTTCACCCTCACACCCCACTCCTTCCAAACCTTCTATTCTTTGAAGCCTGTCAAGTTACTTCCTTCCTGTAATCCTTCCCCCCATCCTTCCTACCACACCTTGCCCCAAAGGAGGAGTCTTGTGTTTGGGGATACCCCATGGGACCCTGCTTTACAAAGTACTGGACATACGTGGGGACAAAATGAAAACTTATGTAGTAAAACCCAGAATGCAAAGTTGGTTTCTGAATATTCCAGACATACAATGCCAACTTGTTTATCTTCTACAGAAGTTTAGCCTTAAATTTTCAGAGCACAACTTTAATCCTCACCCAGCCAAGGCCTTCCCAAGCCAACATCAATGTAGCTCTGACTGTGTGCTAGGCATTGTTCGAAGACATCTAGCTATGTTGACTTATTTTAATCTTTACAATAGTCTCATCAGGTGGGAGTGCTGCCATTATCTCCATTTTAATCCACTTTATTGACGAGCTTGCTGAGTGAAGTGAGTAATTGTTCTAGGATTAGAACACAGGAAGTTTGGCTCCAGTGCAATTTGCTACATCTTTGTCTTTGTTTTTTTCTTTTTTCCCTGGCCTGCTCCTACCTCGGTGGTGCTCTTGCAGTGAAGTCTGAGATCCGATCTTCATGTTTGTCAACATGCATCGTTGGAATTCTTGGGCATCTGCTAAGGTGAGGCCCAATGGGAAGCACTCAGTATAAATTGATTGAAGAAAATAGATGTGTCCCTGCCTTCCCTGAGTTACATTCTAGTAGGATCAAAAAGACCTCAAACAAAGCAATAAATCGATGTATTTAAAGTTCATAGATTAATAAAGAAGGGTACAGATTGAAATAATATTAAGTGTTACAGTGGAAGCAAATAGGGCTGGAAACAATAAGGGTACACTAGTAGATAATCCCAGCAGGATCTCTGGTAAAGGAAGTTCACCTCTAACTCTGAACCTGATATCTAAAGGGTGAAAAGTCCAAATATGAGATAAGGGAAGAGGTACTCTAGTTAAAATGGCAGATATGAGACATTCTTCATCCTTACCTCTTCCACTATCCTTCTAACATTGAGTATAAAAATAAATAATGAGACAGAACTCAGAAGACAAAGAGCTTGGGTGAAGAGAAAGATGATTGTGGTTGCAAAGAGTGGAAACATTTTTGGAGGATAAACAGTAGAAGGAGGACGTAGCAAAAGTAAGAATGCTGAATACCAAATGCTTGCAAACAGGACGCCATGTCACAGCACTGAGCTCCCCAGAAGAGTCTCTGGAATTGAAGGCACCTGATTGTGGTGGGCAGGGATGGAGGTGTGGGAAGGAAATCCAGAGAATGGTTTGAAAGTCAGTATAAAGCTCACTGGGATGCCCTGATTCCATCCTCCATCCCACCAATCTAGGCAACTGTCCTTCCCTCAGCCCGCCAGGACTCCAGGGGATTGATACTGCATGGGAAAGTTGAGGGGCTCCACAGATGCCAAGCCCAGTGCCAGTGAAGAGAGGTGCATAGAAACAAAGGTGGAAACACAAGATATGTGTGTGTGTGTACACACACACACACACACACACACACACACACACACACACACACACACATATTGGAACCTGATTTCTAGTCCTCGCAACCTCTCAGCCGTCTGGGTTTGGGTTATAATCCTATAATATCACTTGGGATATTATAATTATCATAATATCATCTGACTCTTTTAAATTGTGTGCTTTTATTTCTTTCGTAAAAATGTACACGTATACACATATTCTTTTTTTTTTTTTAAAGAAGAGGAAAGGTATCCTAGAGAGAGGGAACAGCGTGGTGAAGGTGCTAACTGCACCAAGTGCTTCTGCACTTGGGATGGCAGAAGAGGTCCCCGTGACTGGCAGAGAGTGGGTGAGAGAGGAGGAGCTTGGGAGATGGGGCTGGAGCAAGCCAGACGCTGCAGGACCTGGTGTGCTCATCAGAAGGAGTATAGGTTTTCTTTGAAATGCAGCCATGAAAGGGTTTTAAGCCATAGGTAACACCATCTTATTTAGGTTTAAAGAGTTACTCCAGTTGTATGAAGAATAGATTGTCACATGGTTAGCTGGGGCTTCTTATGAAAAATTATGTATCTTAGTACTTTAGAGTGGAAAGGACCTTCAAGATCATTTAGCCCAACCCTTCCTTTTAAAAGATAAGAAAAGTAAGACACAGGAAATTTATGATTTGCCCAAAGTCACAGAGCTAATAACTGTGCGAGACTTCAAACCAGGAGTTGGAGGGTGATAGATTATACTTTTAAGAGATCATTCTCCTCTCTATTTCCTTTGGCCAGAAGTGATATCTCCCTTTCCTGAACCTTCATCTCACCTTATTTTTCTCTCCCATAGTACTTACTCACTTACCACCCTGATTCGTAGTTCTTTGTGTTCACATCTTGCCTTATCTCCTTTATGAGACTGTAAAAGCAGTCTCAGGAGAGCAGGAAGTATGACCTCTACCTAATGTGGCTTTGTATGTGGTAGGTGTTCAATCAAGGTTTCTTGAGTGGATGGATGGATGGACGGATGGATGGATGGACGGATGAATTCTCCATATGCTATAAATAAAAGATTGTCTACTGACTGCATATGCACGTGTAGATTTCACTCACTCTGACTTACCATTCTACATTACCTCCTAGCTATATTTTCATTCATTTCCTTTAATACAAACATATTGGAAAGTGGTCATTTTTTATCAGATGAAATGAGGTGGCCTAGAAAAATGTCATATTTCTCAGTCAGGCAATTATTTCTCCCAAAATTATCAGCAGGGAGAGCCTCCCCATACTCCCCCCGCTGGCTGGGCTTACGCATTCTTTCTCAACACATGGTCCTTTGGGAATTTATTTCTTCTCAGATCTTTCTTTTTTTTTTTTTTTCAAGAGATGGTTGAGACTGCCCATAAAAAAACTAATAAAGTGTGCAAGGTGAAACAGTGATATCACAAAGAGCAAGTATGTTTTGCATAAGGTAATAACCAAATGCTGGGCTGTACCTATGTCCTTTCCAGCAGAGAAATACATAAACATATGAATGAAAATGAAGGCTGCCAATAATGGAGAAAGCCCGGGAGGGAGGCTTGGGAGCCCTGGATTATGTTCCTGCATTCAGTTTTGACTTGTTGAGTAGCTCTGGTAATTCCTAGGATCTCTCTCTCTCTCTCTCTCTCTCTCTGTCTCTCCTTCTTGGTATCCTCATCCACAAGAGAGAGATGAAAATATTTGCAACAATCAGTCATAGGTCCAGTTTCTGCTACAACTAGATGACCCATCCACTCTGTCAATAAAATCAGTCAGACTGGTTTCGGGGTTGACTGTGATATTTATGGACTCACAGATTTGGCATCCTGCACGCACGTACTCATGCCCATCTTGAGAATCTTCACTGGAGATTGTTGTATTTTGGCTCCCCAAGTAAAGACACGAGCTTCAGGTCATGGGACTTGTGATGATCTAAGATCTCCACTAAGGCAACAGGCATTCAGAAGACACACATGAGTCATTGAGCATGGGATCTCAATCAACTGTTCACAAACTTCGGTTTGAGGGTTGGGAATGTCTGGAAAAGATTCTAGGGTACGGCTTCGTTCGGAAGGGTACAGACTGTTTTCTTTGTGAAGTGACACATGTCAAGGTTGTGAAACAGTGCGAACTGGAAAAGAGGACTTTGTGTCAAGTCCCAGGGAGTCATCCTGCTGCCCCCGCCACAGACAGCTCTCGTCTTCTCCCCTAGGGCCCCACTGTTTCAATGATGTCACTGCCGCATACCGGTTCTGCTGCTCTGCTGTATTGGTTATCTACTGCTTTGAAAGGAGCCATCCTAAAAGTGAGTGGTTTAAGGTTACAGCATTTTATTGTTCGCTCATGATTCTGTAATTTGAGTGGAGCTCAGCAGGGCTATTGTTTCACTGGTTTTGCCTGGGGTCACTCATACAGGAGTCTCAAAAGGGCTGGAATATCCAGGAGAGTCATGGGTCTCAGCTGGGACAGGTGGAATAGCTGGGGGCTGGCCTGATCTCTCTCCCTGTCCCTCTCTTCTCCCTCGCTCTCTTTTTCTCTTCAAGTGGTTTCTCCAGCAGAATAGCCAAACTTCATGACAGGGTGACTCATGGCTCCCAAGAGAACAAAAGCAGAAGCTGCCAGAACTTCTTCAGGCTTATGCCTAGAAGAGCCGCAACGTCATTCTGCAGTGTTCTATTGGTGAAAGCAAATCACAGGCCAGCCCAGAGTCAACGAGAGGTGAAACAGATTCCACATCTTCATGCAAAGAGTGGTGAAGAATTTTTGGCCATCTTGAGTCCACCACAAGCCAGGATTAGGTAGTCAGTTCTTGTCGAATAAAAGAGCATCTTGTTACCTGCTCATTTTGCTCTCTCAGTGACAGACACCTTCTGTTTCCTGTTCAGATGCTCCACTAGGCAGTGAGGCCTCTCCTCCGGGACTCCGGGACTCTATGCGTGCTCCTTCCGCTTCTCTGCTACTAGCAACCAACTTCTCTCTGCTCACTTTCTCTCCACTCACAGTTTCTTATTATTCACGGGCTCTGCTGCTCCGTGGTATTCCTGCCTTGTAGTTTCTGCTGCTGTAAAAGTTAATAGTGTACAGAAAAGGTTAGCACAGCAGGTCTGACACTGCTATCCTTAGGAATACCTGCTTGCAAGGTTGACCTTGACTGGCATCTGGGAACTTGGATTTGGAGAGGTGTATTAGGTTCTCCAGAGAATTAGACCGAAAAGGATGCGCGTGTATATGTAGAAAGAAATTTATTTTAAGCAATTTGCTCAAGTGATTAGGGAGGCTGGCGAGTCTAAAATCTGTCATGTGGGCTGTTAGGCTTGAGGCCCAGGAAAGCCAATGGTGTGGTTCCAGTTGGAAGGCGGGCCGGGTGGAGACCCAGGAGCACTGATTTGAAGTCCAAAGTCAGTCTGCTTGAGAATTCCTTCTTTCTAGGGACGCCAGGTTTTTGATCTATTAAGGTGTTCAACTGGTTGGATGAGGCCCACCCATATTATAGAAAGCAGTTTGCTTACTCAGAATTTGCTGATTTAAATGTTATTCCCATCCGAAAACACCCTCCAAGTTGACACATGAAATTAACCATCATAGGAACGTTCCCACCATTCCCAGAGCTGATAAGAGTGACTCACTGTGCCTAAACTATTTGTACAAGCCATGTGGTTCATGCTGAACAGCTGCTTTCATTATTCCCATAAAGAACGAGGAAAGGAATTCCCAGTCTGGAATTTTACTACGTGCTAGGCAGCGAGTGCCTATGTGATTGGTCTCCAGTAACAAACCTGGGCACCAAGTCTCTAATGAGCTTCCCTAGTAGACCATAGTTCACTTGTGTTGTCAAAACTCATTGCTGGAGGAATTAAGCATATCCTGTGTGAGTCCACTGAGAGAGGACTCCTGGAAGCTTGTGCCTGGTTTCTTCCAGATTTTGCCCCATGCACCTTTTCCCTGTGCTGATTTTGCTTTGTATCCTTTTGCTGTAATAAATCTTAGTCATGCCTATGACCAAATGCCAAGTCCTGTGAGTCCTCCTAGCAAATAAGTGAAATTGAGGGAGGCTTGGGACCCCCAGCACAAGTAAAAAATGGTAAAATTCTGTCCTTAGTGTAGGTCTGTCTCTAAAGGTTAATACAATTGAAACAAAGATAGAAGTTGTTTCATAAATTTAAGGTCTTATAAAAGTGCAGCACTGTGCTGTGTATCATGATCTATTCAAAGGAGATGTTAAGAACACAAATGAGTGACCAAGGCTTTCCAGAGGGAGTAGAATATTTAAGTAGGAAAAAAGAGCAAGGAAGGTAGTACAGCCCAGTGTTTGAGAGTTCAGACTTCAGAGACATGGCCAAGTCCAAATCTGGCTGTAGTGGCTACTATCAAGTCATTAATCAATGTGAATTTTAAATTTCCACGATTAGAAGGTGGCATAATAATAGTAATAATGGCTAATACTTATTAAGTGCTTACCATGTCTTATGAACTTCATGTAGTAACTCAACCCTCACAACGATCTTATTAGGTAGGTATTATTTTAGTCTTTATTTTACAAATTCAGAAACTGGGGCCCAGAAAGAGGTCTTGCTAATACCCACCATGTAGGGTACTAGGGAACCTAAATGGGTTAATACAGGCAGCGCCCTTGGATGCTGTGCACTTCAACCTGCCACATATAGGGAAGGATATTGAATTGAAGAGTGGTAGCAGTGTGACTGGGAGACAGAGTTTAGAAGGTCTTGACCATCATTTTAACACTTACTGTCTAAGGCTGTGATTCTTAAATGGACGTATAACGGAGTCCCTAGAAACCATTTGCAGGCAATATGAAATAACTATATATACTCAATTACTGATGATCAGGATAAAAGTTTAAGAAGAAAACTTCATATTCTACATATGAAATTGTGAATGTTTATTTGAAGAAATGAACATTTCCTTTCCCTGTAAATGAGTAAAACACTATTCCTATTTGATTTTTAGTAGCTTTGATAGATTCAGAACTCCTTTGTTATAATGAAAATGGAAAAAGATGAATTTGGGGGAAGATATATCTGGTGTGGGGCACAGAATTTGGATTGAAGTTGAGAAAAGAACTGTCAGGGAACTTTAGCGTGAATTTGAGCCTGAAGAAATGCAGGTCTGGCTCAAGGTGAGTTCATGGAAAATGAAAAGACACAGATGAGCAGAAGATCAATGATGAAGAATGGATAGTATTCTGTAGTCCGTGAGACCTGGGTTAAAATCTCTGCCTCACTAATGATCAGCTGCTGACCGCGCTGAAGCTCGTTTCCTTATTGGTAAGATGGAATCAATAACAGTTACAGTAGGGGGCTGCTCTAAAGATTGGGTCAAATGAGAGAGTGCGTGTTTGTTGCCATTTGGTACAGAAGCTGTTGTCAATATGAATGATGCTTGTGTGGGTGTAGGGGAGTGAGAAGCTTGGGGAGCCCAAGATGACTACGAGGATTTGACCCCAGATGCTAGGGAAACACATGATTCAGTGGTAAGCAATAGGAAAGAGGAAAATTAATCCAATCCCGAAGGAAGATGATTGATTTCACTTTAGGCACATTAAATGAGGGCAAATCCTGTAAGTTTGCTATGCTGCAAAGAGAACTTTTAATGAACATAGGAAAGTGAAATTATAATCTTAAAGAGAGTGATTCATACATTATCACTTTCCTGTTTGTGGCATCTTGAATGGCCTTTATTGTCCTCTTAATTTAAACTATAATGTATGGAAAGAATTTCAAAGAAATAGAGATTTGGAGCAAAAAAGTGAAGGGAGTCCCAGAGCTGAGAATAAATTGTATACCATTTGTGATACAAGGACCATAAACTGAATTTTTGTAAGTTAAACTGTGATTATTGTGTGTTCAACCTTGCAACGGTTATACAAACTACAATACACTGTATATGGGTGGAAATAATTTCTTTTGTGTGACTTTCCCTGAATGGTTAGATCATTCATGTCTGAATTGAGGGTACCTTTTGGAAACAGATAGTCTTGGCTTTGAATACCAGCCAATGTGCAAATTTGGATAAACTTCCTAATTTCTCTGAACCTCAATTTCCTCACACGTAAAAAGAGGTGGAAATAAGACCTATTTCCAGAATTCCTGTAAGAATCAAATAAGATAACATTTAGCACTCGCACATAATTGGTAATCAATAAACCTAAGTTCCCAATTCCTTTGCCCTCCTTATAATGGTGTTGAAGCGATTGGCTACAGAAAAAACTTACAGATATGATTTCAGAAGGCTTAGAACCATATTCACAATCTGGTTTTTGTCTTAATTAATGGAAGATGATGTACAAAGAAATATTCTAAAGTCTGGCCTGAATGCCTAAGTTCAGAATAGAACTATTAATAAAAATACATCACATTAAGTATTAGTAACACACACCAGACTGTACCTATGAATTTATTATTTTAATTCTTAATGCTTTATATGTCCCTTTCCCAATAAGGATTAAGTTCAAGTCTTCCAATGAAGAGCCATTACATCACTTAAAATATGGTGTTGGGAATTCATGGATTTGATTAATACCCCATTAGAAAACTCCGGTCTTGTCTAGGGAAACACAAGGAAAACACCACTGACTTAATGGCAGTCGAGTCACTTTTTTGAGAACTGGCTTCATAAATGGGAATGCATATCATGATGGTCTTGCTGACCGGCAGATCTGATAAGCTCCCCCTTATTCTATGAGTGCTATTGTAGCACCTAGAACTTATCTCTGGTTCTCCACCCAGGTGGACTTGTGCAATACATGTCTTTCTCTCTGGATCATAATCTCCATGATGGGAGGAAACACATGTCTATCTCATTGCTATTTTCCTAAAATCGAATGCAATGCCTGGCACCTCATAGAAACACAATAAATGTTTGTGGAAGGATGAAGGAAGGGAAGTAGGAGGGAGGGATCTAATATGGTACTTGGCAAGGCAGTCAGCACTTTAAAAAAGCTTGTTTAATGAATGGAGTAAGTCACATTTCCTGTTTTTCTTAGCCATACTATGTAGGATAGAACAAATGTATCTCAGTCCTCCAAGAAAAGTCTCAGAAATGCATGAATATTAATGAAAACTATATTAATATTATAATACTAGCTAAAACTTTATCGACTGCTCACTATGTGCTAAGATCTTTGCATGTATTAATTCATTTAACTATCATAATCCTATGGAAGAATTTCCATTTGACAGATGGGGATACTGAGGCCCCATTTGTTTACAAGGTAGTTAAGAGTGGATTTAGGATTCAACTCCAAAGCCTGCTTGCCTCTTCATTACTCTGCACACCTCCCTAGGGCCTCACCAGTCTCTTGCGGTGGTATCTAAGTCTCCACTCAGAGCTCAAGGGCCAGGGCAGTCAGACCCCCCATGGGCAAGCTGAGAGACCACAGCTGCTTGAGCACATGGAGACAGCCCCTCAGGGTCCATGTAGCCCCCGCACAACAGGTGTTCCTCCAAGGCTCAGTAGCAGAATCAGAGACTTGGGTTAGAAATGAATGATCAAGAGAAGCAAGGAAACCTTGTCTTCCTAAAAGACCAAAACAAACACAAATCTAGAAAACCAAAGAACCTGGATCCCAAGGATCAGAAACATGTGGGAACACTATTGTAAAGAGAGCTTGAGGGATTGCCATTGGGGTCTCAGAAAACGAAACAAAAGTGTGTTGGGTGAGAAGATGATTGAGAAAGCGCACCCAAAAAGGACCTTCCACAAAAGACATGACTCTTTGTTCACCCCAGTTCCATCCCTATACCCACATACCTTTCCCCTTCCCCTCTCTGTCTCGCTCGCATACATGGCTACGCATACATACGTGCTTATCCATACACACATGCGTATGCACTGCTGCTGCGAAAATGTTCATACGTGCCCTGGGTTGCTGGCTTCTGCTCGTCATACAAACATCTTTGGAAAACAAGGTTAAAATGTCTGGATCAAGGATTGAACAAACGGACAGTGCTTATGTTTCTGTCTCCTTCATCTTGAAGGCAAGAACACGTATTCCATGTCTTTTTATCCCCCTCACAGCACCTATTACTAGATACCATATGCTCTGCACGTACTTGGCACTCCATAAAGGCTTGCCAAATGGCTGACTTTTCCCGTCTCCCCCACCCTTTCCTTCCCACCCCGACGGCATGACTTTAAAGATCTGGTGCAGAGCTGTGGGGAGAGGTTGAAGATCCGTTTTGACAAATAACCCTTATGGGTGTTTAAAGCCAAAAGATCGAATATTTAAAGCAGAAATATGAGCTGTGACTTCATGGGTGTTCTGTGAAGAGATGCATAAAGCTGTACAAATAGATAGCCTTTCAGACAGGACATAACAGACCCAGCTTTGTGTGTTTGCAAATATACAGAGGGGAAGAGCCCCAACTGCACTTTGAACTCTACATTTCCTTCTGAAATCAGTTTAAATACAAGAGTGAATGTAGTTAAATCTTCTATATTTTTAAAAGGGGATCTTACAACTACTTTTGGCTTTAAAAGCCTGTGTCATTGATTCATAATATAGGAGGTGACATTAAACCTACCCCTCCTTACTCCCCCCAACCCCCAGACAGGAAAATAGGCAAAACAAGCCTAGATTCCATGGAAGTGATGGGAGCAAACTGATTGCCATAAAAAGGGGCTTTTAAACTCCCAGACATGAGATCTTGGTGCTGAGAAGGCTTAGGGAACCAAAGCAAGGATCTGGGGTCAGCAGATGGTTGAAGAACCACAGCAGACTCCAAATCACACAGTGGCTCTGGGGAATGACCTTGAGGAGCTTAGAATACAAGTCTTAAGAAAGAAGTGAGTATGAGCTGAACAGACCCATCACCCAATAGGGTCCATTTTCTCCAAACATTGTGCAGAGTTCCCTGACTGCTTAAGTTCATATGACAGGAACAAGAGTGTATCCTGCTTCTGCTCTGGCTTCAGCTCTGACCATCCCATTTTCTTTTAAAGCAGCTGACACGGGGAACAGTGAATGTCCTGAGCTCCTGGCTCTTACACCTTTCTCTATATTCTAGACTTGAATTCAGCAAGAGGAGGCTATCCAGCATGTATTATTTTTGTTTTGATTGAAGTACAACTATTTTTGTACTGAGCTATGTTTGTCCCATGGTGAAGAGGTGGAGCTAGGAGTTTGTAAGATAGCTGGACTCGAATACACTTAACTAGCTAGCAATCCAAATTAAATTGACCTTAACCTTTCGTTCCATTTCTAAGTTTCCATTGCTAAGATCAGAAGTGTGCCCTCTTTCCTATTCATCCTTTGTTTCCACTTTCTGCAGATTTAAAGTAGGTCAATAGCCTTAGATTCTACAGAAATATGTGTGCAAGGTGACTTGACCAGGTAATAGGAATTTGGATAAACCCACGATACCTTCATTTTCTTGATAGTACATTATAGTTAACAAAGAAGCTTCTCATTTCTCATCTCATGTAATTCTCAAAAAAACCATATAGGGTGGCAATTGTTATTATCATTTTACA
Source organism: Ailuropoda melanoleuca (assembly GCF_002007445.2). Classification (NCBI taxonomy): domain Eukaryota; kingdom Metazoa; phylum Chordata; class Mammalia; order Carnivora; family Ursidae; genus Ailuropoda; species Ailuropoda melanoleuca. The sequence continues at coordinate 41,094,810 of NC_048232.1, forward strand.
GATGAGGAAATGAAAGCTCAGAAAATTTTATTTAATTGTTCATTCATTCAATAATTACTCTTTGGGATACAATTATATGTAGACACTGGAGATACAAAGATGAAAAGAAACAGAGTCGTGACCTGAAGGAGTTCATTGTTTATCATTTGAAACAAATACGTAAATAAAACATTGACAGTGATATGTGAGGGGTAGCACGTTGGGCAGATGTACGATGACTGCAAAAGGAAAGAGTTACCAAATTTGCCTAGCTGTGAATGAGTAGTCTTCTCAAAGGGGGTCTTAAGAAGAAGAAATTTGTGGGCGCAGAAACCAGGAACTGTATGATGAACTGAGAATTGCAAACAGTTCAACATGGTTGTGAGTACAGAAGGAAGGGAAATGAGATTGGAGAATGATTTCTTTAGGAATGGGTTACCAGGAAGGAACACAGAGGTCAGAATGGTGCGCCAGTGAAACAAAGTCTTCAGGAATTCAGGTTCATTTGATCTTATTTCACCACACATGGCCTCCATTTCCAAGATCTCTTTGCGGTCCAAAATGGCTACTGCAGATTCAGCCATCGCATCCACATTCTGAGCAGCAGAAAAGAGTAAAGGGAAAGAAAAAAGGCACAAAGGCACAGCCAGCTGTCTTTTAAGGGAGATTCATAGAAGCTGCCATGGGACACTTCTGCTTACTGCTCATTGGTCAGAACCAGGCCCACATGGCCACATTTGCTGCTGAGGACCTCCTCCTCCTCCTTCTTGCTCTTCTTCTTTTAAGATTTTATTTATTGGACAGAGAAAGACACAGTGAGAGAGGGAACACCAGCAGGAGGGGGTGGAAGAGGAAGAAGCAGGGTTCCCACTGAGCAGGGAGCCTGATGCAGGGCTCGATCCCAGGACTCTGAGATCATGACCTGAGCTGAAAGCAGATGCTTAACGACTGAGCCACCCAGGCGCCCCATGCTGAGGACTTCTAGTAGGTTCTGTTATGATGGCCAATGTGCTTAGTTTAAAAAAAAAGCTGTGATATTAATATAGAAAAAAAAGAGAAAATGAAATTTGGAAAACAACTGGGAGTATCTGCCCCGGAGTGGCACGAGAAAGCCAGTCATGAGATGTCTGGAACCACTGTGATTAAGTTTGAACTTTGCCCTCTGGCCAATGGGGAGTCATTAAAAGGTTTTGATCAGAACTTCAGAGGCCCATATTTGTATGTATTGTTAAGATAGATGATAGACTGGAGAGAGTGAGTGTGGAGACAGTGGGACCAGTTAGGACATGGTTATGGTGATCCAGGTGAAAGGACATGGCTATGGTGATCCAGGTGAAAGGCCATGGAGGCCTGAACTAAGAAGTGGGGGTGGGGAAAAAAGGGATGAGGAGGCCAAAGGGTGAAGGAAGGTATGTGGCATGCTATGGTGTTGGAAGGGGCAGGATTCAAGCCCCAACCTGTAACTCTAAGCCCGTGCGTTTGAGATGCATCTTTCTTAACCAATGTTATGGCAAACTGGACTTCAATCTCACACAAGCCCTCCATAGCTAAGGTGTGCTGTAAAAGTCAGACACTGCAGTCCAAGTCCAGGAACTAAAGAATCCAAAAGCAAGAAAGGATTTGTTGCAGGATAATATTTTGAGATATTTTCCATGTTCTCTTCCTGCATTCAAGCAGTTAGAAGACTCTGGGCCAGGTTTCTTGCCTGTGGGAGGTCTGAGACAGGACTTCCCAGACTTTATTTCCAAAAGTCACAGCACATGCAGGAGGAGAGAGTTTCAGGAAGGAGCGATTTTGGCCAGATTAAGAAGACCTTTTCAGACTTGGGGAAGGAAAATGGGTCTACCTTCTCTGCTGGCATCTCCTGGAGGACATGGTTAGAGATGAAGGAAAGTGGCCATGAGGTGACCCGGGGGGCTGGATCCAAAGCCTGGTACTCACCCAAGATTGCTCAACCCTCAGCATGGTGCAGGAGAGCCAACCTGTTGGGACAGTGTGAGCTGGAGTAATCTACAAACCAGAGAAAACTTAGCACTATATGAAACCACAGCAAAATTCCAGTTTGCTGTTAAATGACCTTCCAGAAAGGGCAGAAATTGTGACCTAGAGGTTACAATTAATTGACGTATAGAAATTTAAAAGTGCATTGAAATGCTGAAAACAAAGCTTAAAATGTATGAGAAATAAAGACAAGGACTGAAATTCATAATTATAATTCTGCTCAACAGCAGAACCCTGTGTGACAAGACCATAGATTCGGGGGGTGGGCAGTCCGGAAGAGCTTCGGAACATATTTTTGTGACAGTCCTTTTCCTTAATTCTGATCCTGTATCAAAATAAATTCAGGCTAGATCTATGTATATCCATATCCCTTATTGTAAATGTTTCAGATAACTCCAATACCCCCCTCAGAAGACATTCTAGCATTACTTAACTGAATATTTCAGGACAGATGAGGATCATGTTCATGTCTGGAAACATCCAGAGAATATTCTAGCTAGAGTCTAATTTTTCCCTGACTAATACAAATGCTTAAATCAGGATCTCTGTGTACAGTGTTTATCCAAACAACCACATGTATACAAAACCCCAGAGATGTTGACATTGTATAGAACAAGCATGATTTGCAAAATCAGTGTGATCCTTCTATTTAAAGCAATGTCCTCTGGATGCGGTCTGAGCTTGAAAAACAAGTTCATTATATTTTCTTTCTGAAGACAATATGTCAAACATTAAAAATGGTTACACATCAGAAGTTGGGGGGGGGGGAAATGTCAGCCCTGCAAAGAAGGAAGTCTATTTCACTCAGTAGGGTTGGGGATAAATGGCAATGTTGTAGAAATCTGAGAAAAATCTACGCTCTTCGTCTTTCTTTTCTGTTTCGCCTCCTCCGAGTCCCTCTGATCCTAAACTCATTCTATTTAATTTTTTCCTTCCCTTCAAGTAGTTTTATCTTAAAATATTATAATCCAAAAAAGTGGCAAAGGGAATTCAACAAAAAAAGAATAATCAAAGCCATTCAGGGTTCATGTGCTTAGGATAAGCTGTATTTTTGGAACAGTCACTTTTATTTTTTTCCAGAAGTCCAAAGTGTAAATTAATTTGCACCAAGGCACGTCAGATTACTCCCCGGCCATGTGTAGCATGCAATGTTTTGTGTGACTTTTTACCCTCTTATTCAGTAAAACAATACGTTCTTGTATGGCAGCCAGACGAAGTTGTGATTCACACTCATCCAGGAGATGCCAAGTACTGTACCTTCTAGAGGAAACACACTCACCCATGTGTAATGAGACTGCTTTGGATTTCCTGAAGTGATTCAGCATGAAATGGAATCCAGCGCTGACCTGAATATCCGTAGATGTTACCAATCACAAGATCGGATGTACCAGTTTCATTTGCCTTTGTGTGACTCCCACTCATTTATTACAAGTTCAGAGATGCATCCTCGTTAGGTTGAAATGGAACATTTCCACCCAAGGAAACTGATGAAGGAATTTGGCCTGTTGCTTGTTAATACAAAACAGTCAAGGATTTTTCAGGAATAAGTAGCTAGCTATGGTTCTATGACAGAATGCCCATTGGTCCCTTCTCTTAAATTATGCAGCTTTTATTTTATTTTATTTTTAAAGATTTTATTCATTTGACAGAGAGAGAGACAGCCAGCGAGAGAGGGAACACAAGCAAGGGGAGTGGGAGAGGAAGAAGCAGGCTTCCAGCAGAGCAGGGAGCCCGATGTGGGGCTTGATCCCAGGACCCTGGGATCAGGCCCTGAGCCGAAGGCAGATGCTTAACGACCGAGCCACCCAGGTGCCCCAAATTATGCAGCTTTTAGCTCAAGAGAAACACTGAGCTCTGCTGGCCACTGCTCCATTATCACTAGTTTGATAATGCAGGTCCTGGTCTCTATTAGAAAAGACACTTATAGAAATCCGTAATGTGCTATATGTCAGGCCACCAGAAAGTATTGCTTTTTAATGCAGACAGAGGAGTAAAGATTGGATGGTGTCACGAGGGAGCTGCAGCAAGTCACTGAGTGAAGAAGTAAGAATTCGATGGAAAATCGAGTGCACTCCTAAACTGTAGAAACATGGCTGCTTGAGAAATCCAGCTGCTTAATCCTTTGGAGACAGTACCAACAACCGAGGACCCTGGGCTACAAAGATGAAATGATAACAGGAATGAGGAGGGGGGAGAGGCAGGGGCTACAGGAGCTGTTGTGGGCACGGCCACTGCAGGGCGAAGAGGGCTTCATGTACTTGCTTGAACTAAGCCAGTGAAGAGCTAAGGTTGTTTGGATCGTGTAAAAAGCAAACAGTCCCCGGAGAACTTGAATTGAGTCTCTACAGCAGAGTGTTTCCTCCTTTCATCACAAAGTGTTTGGAAGGTTAGAATTTCACCCTAAATTATGCAAGTGTCACAACAAGGTCTACCCCAAACTAAAAGTTGGGGAATCTGAACTAAATTGAAAAAAGAAAGGCTGAAATGGGAATCTTGAGGCCAGCCTTTAAGGGGAGCACAGTGCAAGAAAGTGGCTGGCCACTTTCAAACTACCAGCTCACCCTCTCTGAGAAAGCCATCTCTCCACCAACAGACATGGGATGTTTAAAGGCTGGGACTGGCGATGCAGAAAACCTCTTGTTTTCCAAGAATTTATATGGGCTAGCTTTGCTACCAGCAACTTGCTGAAAATACGAAATCCTAGGCCTCTTTCCAGAAACTGGGATAAACATCTCTAGTTTCCTAAGATGCCCAGGTGGCTCCTGGCACACTGAAGGACTGGCAGGTATGTGCCTTGCTAACATCAAATTGAAAGCCTCACTCAAAACTCCAAATCCAAGATGACACCTAATTTACTTTTTCATTCTTTGCCTAGGATAAGAAATAAGAGTATTTTTTCTTGTAGCAAGAAATATAATATCTTGTAAGATTGTTCTCCTGTAATAATGATGTGTATGTCTAAGTGTTACAGATGTTAAGAACCTCCATGAATGTTCTAGGGCAGTGGTTCTCCAAGCGTGGGTCCCCAGACCACATCAGATCCTTGGGAACTTGTTAGAAGGCAGAGTGCCAGGCTCCCCCCAGACCCACTGACTCAGACACCTTGGAGGAGGGGCCCAGCAGTCTGTGTTTTAACAAGTCCTCCAGGTAATTCTGATGTAGGCCCAAATTTGAGAACTTTTTTTTTTTAAAGAGAAGCTGAAAGCTAAATATCTTTTTTTTTTAAGATTTTTTTTAAATTTATATATTTGACAGAGATAGACTGCCAGCGAGAGAGGGAACACAAGCAGGGGGAGTGGGAGAGGAAGAAGCAGGCTCCCAGCGGAGGAGCCCGATGTGGGACTCGATCCCTGAATGCCGGGGTCACGCCCTGAGCCGAAGGCAGATGCCTAACGACTGTGCTACCCAGGCGCCCTGAGAACTTTTGTTCTTAAACCAGAAGCATTATGATCATTAGTTGTGCTGTGAGCTCTGAAATAGAGAAAAAATCTTCAATCAAATGGAAAATTTTCTCATAACTTTGAAAATTATCAACACAAGATGTCAAAGCCTCTCTCATGGTAACTTCTAATGGATTGACTTACATTGTTTATCTATAGAGAGGTAAATTGGTGTTTTTACTAGTATTGGCCCTTTTCCAAAGTAGTAATGGATAGACCATTTCATTTCCAATCACTACCTTCCTTGTGAAGCCCTGTGATAAGGCCCCCCAAGACAATCATTGCGGGCAGGGGGATGGAACAGTCTGATTGGCCAACTTGATAATGCATCCCACCCTCGCCTGTAGGAGGAGGATTTGCTCTCCATTCCCATAATATGAACTAGGGGAGGCAGGATTCTTCTTCCAAAGTGTGTTGAGCAAACAACATACGTGCCCTACAAGGAGGTGATTCCTCTACGAATGTGACCCATGAAGACAATGTAAGCCTATAGCTGCGGGTGTCCATCTTTCCACAATGTGGAGAGATCTTGACTAAGAATGAAACTGGCCCCCGGAAAAAAGAGAGAGAGAGAAAACTGAAAGTATCATTTGAGTTCCTGGAACCAGCCAAATTAATCCCAGGACTTCTCAGTCACAGAAACTAATAAATTCCCTTTTGGCTAGAGTTATTTTGAGTTGAGTTTCTGTCTATTACGACCAAAGGACCCAGAGTTGTACAATCTCTAAATAATTCACACTTCGTGTGAATCACATCTGTTCTAATAAAATGCCTCCACAGGGAGGCATCCATAAAAAGAGCACACTGGATCGTTGGTGAAGACCTCAGAGATGAAATTTTGGCACTATCTATTGAAGAAAACTTAGGCTGGGTATTTAAATCTCTGAGCTTCTCCTTACTTAATTGTAACAGAAGAGATTGATTTAGATCCGCTCAAGGAAAAAGAACTGGTTAGAGGCCTTGGAGATCCTTCATTTTAGAAATGAGAAAACCGTTACCCCAGGGAGTGGGGCATTCACTTGATCAAGATCAGGTTGCCTGTTGGCAGCTATGCAGGCTGACATCTGCTTGCCCTGACTCCCATTCCAGCACCCTTACCATAACCCCGCTTGATGGACTCCCTGGAGGTATGCTTGTCTCATCATTATCTTTATACACTATATCTCTTAGGACAGTTTTGGTTACAGATAGCTCAAATGAAGACTTTATTAACAGATTTATTGTTTGTATATCAAGGAGTCCAGAGAAAGGCTAATTCCACTGTTGGTATAAGAGATCAGCAGCATCAATAAAAACTCAGACTCTTTCTGTACTTTCACTCGGCCATTTTTAACATGCCAACTTCGGTCCCCATCGTGTCATAAGATAGTAACAGCACTTCACAAAAGTTCTTAAGCCAGAAGGGGAAAAAAATCCCAGTATTGTGTTCCTTTTTAAGACTGAGAAAACATCTGTCAAGGGCCCCAGAAGGCCTCCCTTGCCATCCCATTGGCCAGAACCAATCACTGGTAGGGAAAATGGAATTGCCACTTTGGCTTAAGCAGGCACATTTTGACAACTCTAAGGTGCCATTGATGTCAGAGAAGTTGAAATCCTTAAAAATAGGTACAGCTTAGGGGCGCCTGGGTGGCACAGCAGTTAAGCGTCTGCCTTCGGCTCAGGGCATGATCCCGGCGTTATGGGATCGAGCCCCACATCAGGCTCCTCTGCTATGAGCCTGCTTCTTCCTCTCCCACTCCCCCTGCTTGTGTTCCCTCTCTCACTGGCTGTCTCTATCTCTGTCAAATAAATAAATAAATAAAATCTTTAAAAAAAATAGGTACAGCTTAGAATGTTTGCAATATGGTATCATGATTTGCTCTCCTGGAGGAGACCCCAAGGGGAAGCTGGGCTGCATGGGAGGTTTCTGCTGACACACATCTCTTTTGTTCACGTTCTACTGGTCAGAAATAGGGATGCCTGGGAAATGTAGTTTAGCCATGTGCCTAAGAGGAAAAGGTAACATGTGGCAGTCTCTGTCCTTGGCCATCTAACACCTGAACCAAATCAGGGTTCCGTTAGCAAGAGAAGGGGTGTAAATAGCTATGGGATACCAATCTACAGAATTTACAAGATGCACACTTGTGTAGAACAAGCTTTGGAGGTGAGTATAAACTTCTAGAATCTGCCCGTGTAAAAACTGGCCTTTGTGAAGCATAACTCCCCACTCCTGAAATGTGGGCACACAGTAAACTCCTTCCAAAGAGCATAGTTGGGAATGGGGGGGAAAGATACTTTGCAGCGGAGAAACTGACAAACACTACCTAATCCCGGTGATCAAGGTTAGTATCAATAGTGATAAGACACATGTCGATAGTATGTAACTTTGATAGAGCATAATGAAAATGGCACTCTGTCTCTATGGTTTTCCTCCCCAAGCCCTGTACCCCCAGGCTAATCATAAGCAAAACAACATTCACCAAATCCAATTGAGGACATTCTGTAAAATACATAACCAGTATTCCTCAAAATTGTTAGGGTCATCAAAAATAAGGGAAGTCTGAGAGACTCGCACAGAAGAGAGAAACCTAAGGAGACATGATAACAAATATAACGTAGTATACTGGATGAGATCCTGAAACAGAAAAAGGACATTAGGTAAAACCTAAGGAATATTGAATAAAACACGGACATTAATTAATACTAGTGCATAAATATTAGTTAATTAATAAAGACAAACGTAACAGAGGAAATTGGGCATGAGGTATATGTGAACTCTACAATCTTTGCAATTTTTCTGTAAATCTAAAATTATTCTAAAACTAAACATTTTTTAAAAGATTTATTTATCTATTTTAGAGAGCGAGCCCATACGAGCAAGGAGGGGGCAGAGGGAGAGGGAGAGAGAATCTCAAGCAGATTCCCCGCTAAGCCTGACATGTGGCTGGATCTCACGACCCTGGGATCATAACCTCAGCCATAATCAAGAGTCCGGTGTTTAATTGACTGCGCCACCCAGGCGCCCCTAACCTTTTTTTTTTGAAATTGATCTTTGATTGAGCCCAATAAACAGAGCTGGCTCCCTTTCCCTTCTGAAAAATATCCTTGTTCAGACGTTTCTGCTGTTAAATGTGGGGAGCCTATGCCCATGCAGACAACTTGACTAAACTGATTTTAGACTCAAGTATTCTCCTATTTCTCCAGAGCCGCGTACTCATGAATCTTTGCAGCAAGCACTTACCAGAACGCTAGCTCACCCCGCATGCTACAGTCGCTGTAGAGTGTAACTTCTGAAGTTGCAGGAGGTGATGGCATGCTGTTCCCTCCAACTCACATGCAGATATTCCGCTTGTTGCCCCACAGAGCCTTACTGATGAAAGATAAATTGTAGACAGCCACGTTACTGGCTGGACCAGTCCCAACAGAAAAGGAGAGGTTGTAAGAACCATCCTCCCTTCCTCACCACGACGCTACGCTCCCTCTCTGTGAGCGTCAATGTCTATCTAATGCTGAGATCACCACTGCGGAAACTCTCCCATCTGTGCTCCCAGGAGAACCATCAGTGAGAATGGCCGCTGTGGCACAAAGGGAACACACAGCACTGAAAATTCTGGTGTCCGTTAAAACTGGAAGATAGGATATTTTGAATGATCCCAAAGTATAAATTTCTAATTCATGTACAGATCAAGATATTCTCTAGCTCTTTAATTAAGAAATGCCTGAAAAAGAATGTAGATACGGCCACGCCATGTTCTTTGGAGAATTATCAACTCATTTCTTTTCTCCCTTTTTCTTTCTAAGGATTTTGATAACGTCTAACAACACTTCAAAGATGAAAGTTTGAATTTGTTGTTGTTGTTGTTTCAAAGGAAACTATTAGGAAAAGGTAGTTATATGAGGTATTTTTTGTCGTACTAGTTAACTGTAAGCCCCGAGCCCTTTCTGCATCGGGGGCTCCCTGAAGACATTTGGCACTTTGTTTGGGTTGGGTAGGAAAGCATCAATATCTGAGAGAACAAGAGTGCCTGCAATTTAAATGCCATAAGGACAAAAGTTCTAATGACTTCTGATAGTGTTTTCCTCCTCCTGTGTCACCAACATGGATGCCTGACAGTATCTTTAGGTCAAGAAGTCTAAGTGAAAATATAATTACTAGGGCTTCAGACATTAGATCTGATTCTCTAGTAAAAACAAATACCAATATATCTTGACATCTCGAGCCACCATTTTGGGAACTTCTTTTTTTTTTTTTAAGATTTTATTTATTTACTTGACAGAGATAGAGACAGCCAGCGAGAGAGGGAACACAAGCAGGGGGTGGGAGAGGAAGAAGCAGGCTCATAGCAGAGGAGCCTGATGTGGGGGCTCGATCCCGTAACGCCGGGATCACGCCCTGAGCCGAAGGCAGACGCTTAACTGCTGTGCCACCCAGGCGCCCCCATTTTGGGAACTTCTAATTCACCTCAGGGAAGGACTTCACTTTACTGAAAGCCTTTCTTAATGACTGAATAACTAATAAAAGTCAGTGTTAGGAGATCCTATCTATGAAGATTAAATCATAGAGGAAGGTGATAACCTTTGAAAAGATGAAAGTAAAAAAAAAAAAAGACTTCTCAGTTTTTAAGACTCAAAAATTCTATATATAACTTCTGAAGAGTGTCAGTTCTATAAAAAAGATAACAACAGCTATAGAGGTTGAAGCCCAAGAAATAAATGAGCTAAAACAGCCTAAACAGGGCAGATGATAAAGAACAGTCGAACTCAACACAGGTAGGTGTAACACAAGACAGTCCTGATTTAAATGGTACCTGGAGCTTCCGGGTAGAACTCAGAGAAGGAAGGAAGAATGGAATGCATAACTGAAGACTGGGCTGTGACTGGTATGGTCTTATAGGATCCTTTTGCCAGCAGTGTATGCTCTTAGCTGAGTGATTATGGCCTAGAGGATTACAGCATCCCCAAAAGGCAGTCCGGCATTCCATAGCTGGTCTGTGGGTTAACCTGGAAGGTGGAAGAGGCAGGGATGTAAGTCTTCAATGGGCTCTATCGGAGGCAGAAATTTTGTCTTCAGCATGTATCATTTATTGTTGGAGCTAAAGTAGCACAGACTGTGAACAAAGGTTTATCAAAAAATCAGAAGACCAGTATAATAGAGTAATTCCAGACTGTTGAAAGGAAATTGTCTCAGTTTTCTGGTTGATTAACTAAGAAATGGATATCAGTATTTTATTCAATTTCTAATGAATATTGGGGTTTTTTTTTAAGTTTTTTAAAGATTTTATTTATTTATTTGAGAGAGAGTGAGAGAGAGGGGCAGAGGAAGAGGGAGAGGGCTCGATCCCAGGACCCTGAGATCAGGACCTGAGCTGAAGGCAGATGCTTACCAGACTGAGCCACCCAGACGCCTCTCTAATGAATACTGTTAAGAGAAATAATCAACACAAATAAAAAAACGACAAGTAAGATGATACTCAGTAAAATTTAGATTTACAAAGTTTGTCCCAGAGATGCTGCATTTATTAAAGTAATTGCCACCCTCCCACCTCTCTCTCTCATACTAGCAAAAACTGGAAACCACGGACTCATTAGGATCAAAAAGCTGATGGATGAATCAAATTTTATAAGTATTTGCCCAGAGAAGAAAGAATTGATCCCTATGAAAATCTAAATAAAGTTTAAAGTGGAAAAAAAATTGTAAATGGTTTAACTGATCAGGGAATTAATCAAGATTTAAGGAAAACTACTGCAGAAAATGCCTTTTTGACAAAAATGCATTAATGTCATTACCATCCCCATTTAAAGGGTTTATTTTCATAATCTCAGCCTCAAAACCTCCTCAGGGTCAAAGCAACGAGAATCAGACGTATTCTGTGACGCCTCAATTTGTTATGTGGAAGTCAAGCGATGCTATTCACCTCCCAGCTTTTGTGTATATTGTTCCCTGTCTGGAAATCTCTAGGAGCACCTCCAGTCTTCTCCTGCAAGGCTCACCTCACAAACTTCATTTCCAGAATGGTCTTTCCTGACCTCCAGGCAGAATTAGATACTTTTACTCTTTATGTTCCCTGAGGGACGTTTTATGAATATTCTATCACCTTGCTATAATTTCTTTGTCTATACAGCTATCTTACTGGACCCCTGATGGGCATGCCTCGTGTTTTAGTCCTTTTGCTATTAAATCCCTGGCACATAATAGACATGTAATGAGTGAATGTTGAATAACTGAGTGGATGTATAAGTGAGGTCTCCATGTTACCCACTCGATAAGTGGAATCACTTATTCTTTATTTATGAACAAAATCATCAAATCTGCACTGCAACTTTTAAGATCTATTTAAGAAAAAATGCTTTGCTGTAAGAACTGTATTCGAATCAGTACTGAACAAGTATTTTGTGGTGTTTCTTTCTTTCTCGGCAACCCTCCTTTGCACCTCTAACCTTATTCACGATCCAGAAAAGTAGTGTCTTTATAGGAATCCACACAGGACTGAAATGGCCAGTTCAGGAGCTCCTCGTGGGTGTTGGTGGGGGCATCCCTGGAGTGTGGGAGCAATTTCTGGGAGGTCCAGAGGTTAGGTCAGCCAAGGGCTTTTTCTTTCCATCCATCCTCAATTTGACTCTGGATTCAGCTGAATATAGTTAAAGGATTAATTGCCCATCATTTTGTTCCCTAAATTAAGAGTCATTGTGGTAAGAACCAAGCGTAGCAATAAGGGCCAACCACAAAAAAAAAATAAATAAATAAATTACTTTGTAAGTTTCAAAAGATTTTCACCAAATTACTGCTCTGTGCAAATGATGTTGGGGGGAAAAAGTTTGTTTGAGAAACATTTTCTTTTGTGACTGTAATAAGGTATGTGTACCCCTGCTGAGATATGAGTCACATCCCCCGTGATAGGAAACTGTGGCCAGTTTTTGTGGGTTTGGGGTTTTGTACTAAATTTTCAGTGCCTCATGTTTCCTATGACTGATGAATGGATCATCACCTGACTCATAGACTCTTGCTATGGATGGCCAAAGTGTAGCTTTTAAAATTCAATAATGTGGCACCCTGTTGCTCTCAGTTTTAATACGGAGGGAGAAACACTAGAAACATGGAATCATTGCTTTGAAATGGACTTTTCTGAGGTCACCTCTTCACAGCCTTTGGCAGGATTAGAATCAAATTGGTCTAGACTGATTTGTAATTCTTATTTTAAAAGACCTACAATGCCACTTTTTGGTCCAAGTAAAGTAGGTATCTTAGTCTTTTCAAACTACTAGAGCAAAATGCCACACTTTGGGTGGCTTGCCAACATTTTCTTTTTTTTTTTTTAAGATTTTATTTATTTATTTGACAGAGATAGAGACAGCCAGCGAGAGAGGGAACACAGCAGGGGAGTGGGAGAGGAAGAAGCAGGCTCATAGAGGAAGAGCCTGATGTGGGGCTCGATCCCATAACGCCGGGATCACGCCCTGAGCCGAAGGCAGATGCTTAACCACTGTGCCACCCAGGCGCCCCGTTGCCAACATTTTCTAACAGTTCTGGGGACCAGCAAGCTCAAGGCTGGCTTCCTTGTTCATAGCCAGCCAACCTCTCCCTGCGGCCTCACACGGCGGGGGGGCTGAGCGAGTTCCCTTGGATGTCTCTTATAAAGGCACAAATATCACTCATGAGGATTCCACCCTCATGATCTAATCATCCCCCACAGGTCCCACCTCCAAAGACCATCACATTCGCCTTCAGATTTCAACATATGAATTTGGGGAGACAAAATGTGCAGACTGCAGAAGTAGATAGACACTAGACATTTGTATTTTTTCCTGATTAAGGGCATACCACCTCAAACTCAGCCTTCCTGAAAGCAAATATGTTTTATTCCTTTATTCAACAAATATTCATCAGATGAATCAGTGTGCCCTACTTGAGATCGGCAGAGATGAATTCAGGTGAGTCTCCGGCACTCAGGCAGCTTGGAGTGTGGTGGGAGAGACATGATTTTATGTGGCGCATACCATAACAGAGGTGTTCCCAGGGGCACAAAATGAGTAAGTGCTAGACCTGAGAAAAGACATGTCCAAATGCGGGAAGTCAGGAGAGAAGACCACTGATGAAAGCTCAGTTCAGGGGAGGTGAAGCACAGGTGATGGACATCACTAGGCAAAGTGTGAGGGAACAGACCGGAGAGGAAAGCCAAGAGCTAGATATTCAAAAGTCATATGCCTTTCTGCCGAGATCTTGAAGGAGTCCCAAAAGGTGTGAGCATAGGGGTTCAATGAGACACTTTACAGACGGGTTAAAGAAAGATTAGATGCAGGTGGGCAGACCAGCTAGAAGCCTATTGTGATAATCCAAGGGGAAAGTGGTCTAGAGTCTGAATGAAATCACGGTCCGTGGGAACAGACAACAGGGAAGGAAGTAGAGTTTGTACAACCAGGTTATTGACTCTGGGCACTGATACAGAGTCCAGACTCTTAATATTGGAGTCCAACCCCCTGTCCCAAACCCAGGGCTCAATTCTCAGTCTTCTTTTTTTCTAGATACACTCACTCCCTTGGCAATCTCAACTAATCTGTGATGATACCCAAATTTGTATCTCCAGCTCACACTACCCTGAACTCTTGACTTGAAAATTTAATGGTCCATGTAACATCTCCGCTTGGATGTCTAATAGAGATATTAAGCTTCCGATGCTCCAGTCTCGATAGAAGGCCACCCCTGAAACTCGTAGTCTTTTCCATTATTGCTAATAGCGATTTCACTTCCAGTTGTTCAGATCCAAAACTTTCTTTGACTCCTCTTTTTTTTTTTTTTTATACACTCCATGTTCAGCCCATGAGCTCATCCCCTGGGCTTTAAGTTCAAAATTTGCAGAGTCTGAGCACCTCGCATCACCTCCACTGACACCACCCTAATCTAAGCTATCGTAATTTCTGTCCTGGATTCTTAAAATAGCTTCCTAGCTGATCTCCTTGCTTCTTCCCATGCTCCCTGAAGTCTGTTCTCTACAGCCAGGATGATTGAGCTCCACCCCGTTGATGTTTTCTCTGAAACTTTTCAAGCATACAGAAAAGTTGAAAGAGTAGTACAATTTGAAATGTCTTTTACAGCTTTTTATTTTTCTGATTCAGGATCCAGTCAAGGTTTATGCATTCATTTGTATATCTTTTTAGTCTCTCTTAATTGAGAATAATTTCCCAGCTTTTTAAAAAAATGACATTCGCTTGTTTGTGTAGATTGTCCCACACGTTCTGAATTTGTCAGTTGCCTCATAGAAGGCGTCGTGTACTTCATATTGCATCATATCAAGGGGCAGGTAATGTCAGGTTGTCCTATTATTAGTGATGTTGTTTGATCACTTGGTTAACGTGGTGACCCACGAGAGTTCTCCTTTGTGAAGATGAATTTCCCCTCTTCATAATTAGTAAAAAACGATGGGGTGATATTTTGGTACCCTCCAAATATCTAATTCACAACCACCTTTAACCTGATGGCTTTAGCCTCTATTTATAACCTTCCCTTGATTATGTATGGGATGTTGCAAAACAGTGATTTTAAAAATACTCCCACTTCTATTTTTTAGCAGGCATTTTAGCAAAAAAATTGCCTTCCCTATTTTTTCTAGTCTCCTGCTTTCTCTGCACCAACCCCCCACCCCGTACCCCACCCACCACTTTTTTGCCCTTCTCCCTCTCTTCTCCCTTCTCCTCTTTTTTCTCTTCCTCCTCTTTGTCCTCCTTGGCCTCCCCCTTCTCCTTCTTCTCTTTTTTCTTCTGACTTTCACAGTGGACTCTTGGATTCTTTTTAATTTAGTGTGCTATAATCAATTACCACAAAATGATATGTTTAAAATGTGTATCAGATCCTGTTCTATTCCTCTACTCCAACCTCACCCGTGACTCCCCACTTGACTCACAGCGAGAGCCGAAGTTTCTGTGGTGGCCTACGAGACCCTGCATCATCTGTCCCCAGTTCCTCTCTGGTCTCATCTCATCCTGCTCACAGCTCCTGTCTGGTCTCATGGCTATTCCTCCAACATTCCCCGCATGCTCAGGTCTTCGGACCCACCAGCGCCTCTCTGTGGAATGTTCTTCCTCATTATTCACTTGGTTTTATTCCTCCCCCATCTTCAAATATTTTCTCAAAGCCACCTGGCCAGATGTGTAAACATTTAAGTCAATCCACCCTACTATACTATATTTTCTCCATCAATCTTACCACTTTCTTACATTTTTTTATTGTGTTTATTGTCTGCTCCCAACTCGAATACAAGCTCCTTGAGGATGGGAATTTTGTCTGTTTTATGCACTGCTGCATCCCAGTGGCTGCAATAGTGCCTCCTCAGTTCATCTTTACTGACTGGATGGGTGCCTAGGTTGGATGAAGTGTTGAAGGAGAGGGAGATGCCTGTTTCTCAGGCCTGGCTGTCTGCGATGACAGCGCTCTACTCCCTGAAGTAGGGAACACAGAGGAGTGAACACAGAGGAGTGTGCTTAGGAACAAACTTTGAACATGTTGAGTTTTAGGCGCCTGTGAGATTGCCATGTGGAAAAACCAGCAGGAAGTCAGCTAGACCTAGAGTTCGTGGGTACACCTGCTACGAAGTAGTTTCCAAACACCTAAGGCAAAGTCATGTCTAAATTCATTTTAAGTGAATTGAACATTACTGAATTGAATTAATATAAATGGGAACGCTAAGAGTCTTTCACCTCCCAATCTGGCATGCTAACCAAGCGTGGGAAAGAGCTATTAACACTTTCCTGAGTCTGCTAGGTTTTGAACTGCTCGACTCAAAGACAGCACTAAACACCTGGTAATAGTTCTAACGGTTTGTCAACAACGCTGGCCCTGTTAGTCTTCTAGGGTGATAACTGTTTCTGGTAGTCTAAAGTCTTGGTTAAAGACACCTGCATCCCATACAGAGCAAATTGGTACTTAAAAAGTATCGTTTTGCTGCTGACCTACTAGTGTGGTCACCTTTGAATTCCTTTAGTCAAAAGATAAGAGAAGCAACATCAGAAATGTTTTCCTTCATTAGGGAGTACTCTTCTCTCATCCTTGCTGCCCCTTCATTCTTCCAAGCCTTGAGAAATTCTCCAATAGACAATGAGCTGTAAGAATTCAAGAAGAGTTTGTCTTACGTGGTATCACCCGTGTTTAGACAGTGCTTCGCCTAAAATAAGCATTCAGTAAATTTTATCCAGTTGTTTATCAATATCTACTTTTTTTAATTTCGGAACCACTATTCACATCTTTGCTCTACCCCAAAAGCTCAATCTCCCATCTCTCAACGAAGTCCTGAGCCATCCAATCAGTCCCCATCATTTGAAGTAAAGGTAACGACAAGAGAGAGAGAAGTCCACAGTGTGAAATTGTCCACTGCAACTTTGGATGTAAGGGAAATTTAAATTTATTCTAACATCATAAAACCGGACACACACCAATGAATGAGAACATGAATCTTTCCGGATGCTTATGGAGAATTTCTATGTTAGCTTACAAATCCTGCCCACGTGGTGGGTCATTCCATTATAAGCTCCTAAAAGTCTTATTTTCCTTTTGAATGATGATACATAAAGTAGATGCTGTCATTCACGTCTGAAAGAGAAAGAGATCAAAGTGAAATTACGGGCTTATATTTCAGCAATTTCAGAAGATTTTGTCATTATTTATGACTGTGACAATACTGATGGTGTGCTGATCTATAGTACTTTGAGATAGCAGTGTTATCAGTTAAGGACACTATAAATCAGAGGAGCCTCCCCTTCCCCTTTAGATATAAGAAAATAATTAGAGTCTTCACTGGTCAACATTAAGGTCAAAAGTGAATGTATATTTAACTTGTCCATTGTTTTTGTGGCTCTCCCCCTCCTCCTCCTCCTCCTTCTTCTTCTTCTGGAATAGAAAGTGGGGACATATTTAAGTTAGGAAGGCAACTGACATTAACAGCACTTTCTAGAGTAACAATAACAAGATGGCCAGATCAGAACAGCATCAGCCACAAAAGTATAAAGCCACTGAAATGCACTTCGGTGAAACTGGAAATTAACAGTTGTTTACCCCAGTACTGAAATAAACCTTGGCTTCTGACCTTTCCCAAGGATTGATTTTCTGGCTCATCTTTGTGTGTGTGTGTGTGTGTGTGTGTGTTAATTCTGTGCAGAACAGATTTTATGTGTAATAATTACTAACAGAAGACATGTGGGTACCTGGATGCCATCCTTTCAGCTGAAGACATATACCTTATTAATGTGAGTGTTCAATTCAGCAATAGAAAATATTTATAATGGACTTGAATGAAGTCATAAAAGAATGAAGAAGTATGACAAGATATTTCTAAATAATTTAATGAAGTCAAATATTTCTAAAATAGTAAATCTCTACAATCAAACATCTTAACATAGAGAAAAGATATCTAGGTATGATTTTTATTTAGATAAGCAAGATTAGAAAAACTGAAAATGGCTAAACAATCTTTCTGAAGTGGGGAGTTTACTATTTTATATATATGGTATTTTACTGAGTTTCCAGTCATCAGCCCATTCGTCCCTTTTAGAATTCTGCAGATGCCCAGACACTTGAACTTCAAGTCATTGACATAGAGGTGGGAACTCCTGTAAACATCCCATCTGCTTTCAATAAGAAACTTGATATTCTTTAGGATTTATGGGTGGTGGGAGGACGTTGCCTAAAGTGAGGTTTCAGAGATGGCCGGAAAATCCTTGTAGGTGAAACCCATATTTCTTGGACTGTCAGTACTTCTACATTTATACTTAGAATCTCGACAATAAACCCATAGCAGTTTCTTTGTCAGAACCTAGCCAACTTGCTGAAGGTTTCTGATGAATCCAGTGTATATATTTATATACAAATCTTTGGGGAGAGGGAGGGGTGTCGATGAAAGATTCAAATACTTCAAGTGTTATACTCATTTCTATGTACACAGCAGTTCCAGATAATAATAATAGCTGTAGACCCTGGTGATTGGCCAGTTTGATTCTACTCTGCCATCCTCTTTCTAGAGTCTGAAATGGTTCCACCTGGTCTCAGCAGAGAGCGGGCCCTGGAGTTCTGACGTGGGAAAATGAAGAGCAGTCACTTTGTAGCAGGAGGAAAAGGTCAAACGAATCATAGATTCTGACCTTTACATTGTGGAGGGACGTGGCCAAAGCCAGTAGTCACTTTTCTCCAAACTTCTAATTGTATTAGCAAGATAATCATCTCATTGTTTCATCCCCTGGAGGTTGAGTTTTCAACTATTGGCAGCAAAATACATTCCTATCTGAGCACACCCTGCCTCATCTTAATCTCGCATTCTCAAACCAGGTTAGATTTAGACTGACCTCTTCAGTTTTAGAAAGTAGGCCTCAATCTCCCTGGATCTGACTAAGACTCAATCAGCACTGAACGGGCAGTGATAAAAGAGGGAATGGTCCACTTCCCTGTCTCTCTGCGGCACCTTTTCGATTGATTGTGTGTTCCAGTCCAAACCCCAACGCAAGTCCAGTGACCCAACATTTCTCCTCCAAACTCTTGATTTTAAATAGTCTGTTCCCTGAAGCCTGCCTCCTACTCTTCCAGCTCACTTACTCTGACGCCTCCCATGGGTGCCTTCTCCATTCCAGGGATCCCACCTCCTTTTCACTGCTCATTTATCCTACAGTTGTTGCTCTATTCACGACCTTTCGTATCTTCACTTACAGTTTTCACTCAGTTTAGATTCCACTGTGTGTCATTGCAAACACCCGCGACTCCCTTTGTTCTCTCTCTGCCATCACACTCTTCTGGTTAAAATAAAGCAAACAACAACAATGAAAAAGCAACCTGACAAGTCCAGCTCCCCTCCATCTCTGCGCACAAACCCGTGCTCCATGTTGCTGGATAAGATCCCACCAAGGAGACAGACTTTGAAATCATGACCCCAGATCCCCAAATCACTGTCCGATGGTTCTAATGATCCCCTCTTAACTTGCTTTCTTGCTCTTTAAGTTACCATTTAAACCTTTCTCCTAGAGCCTCGAACCTCCCTGTGGTCTCCACTGCCTCATCTCAGGTGTCACTGTCTCATTTGACTGACGAAAGGAACTCCCTGGCATTCCAGGGGTCCATCTACATATTTACACATTTATCTGCCCTTGTAAGCATACTCCCTGATTTATAGTATAAGAAACATCTCTACACCGAAACAGGGCAGGAAGTCTCTTCATTGCTGCTCCTTCTCCCCTTCTCAGGGCCATTCCTTTGCCAGTTGTCTCAGCTTCGGTGAGTCACCAACCTCTTTCTCTCTACTGAATCATTTCCATAGGCTTATGTTAGCACCATCTTTTGATAATCCTCCATTCAATTAGCCAAACATTGGCCCATTTCTCTGCTTCCTTTCGGAGCAAAATTTCTCAAAGGACCTCTACACATGCCACCCATCAGCTCTTTAGTCACCTCCACTCACCCGTCCTCAATGCATTTCCACCACTCTCCTGCAACTACTCTGGTTACAGTCACCAATGGCTTCCATGTCGCTGAGCGCATGCTCCAGGGATGTTCAGAGTGTTGAACACAGTTGATCATTTCCTCCTCTGTGAAACACTCTCCACTCCTGGCTTGGATCACTTCACCCTCTCTTGTTTCTTTTCTCCCTCCCTGATCACTTCTTAGTCTCCTCCACTGGAATCTCACATGTTACGTGACCTCTAATGTTGTAGAGATTCGGGTTTTGGTCTTCAACCCTTGTTTCTATGTATACTCCTCCCATAAGAAATTGCATCTAGGGGCGCCTGGGTGGCACAGCAGTTAAGCATCTGCCTTCGGTTCAGGGTGTGATCCTGGTGTTATGGGATCAAGCCCCACACCAGGCTCTTCCGCTATGAGCCTGCTTCTTCCTCTCCCACTCCCCCTGCTTGTGTTCCCTCTCTCGCTGGCTCTCTATCTCTGTTGAATAAATAAATAAAATCTTAAAAAAAAAAAAGAAATCGCATATATGTTTGTGGCTTTGAATACCATCTTCATGCTGCTGATTTTCAAATATTTATCTCCAGCCATGACCCGTCTCCTGAGCTCCCGATATTTATAGTCAATTTCCTATGCAATGGCTCTATTCCACTTGGATTTTTCATAAGGATGTCAAACTCATTATGTGCAAGTGAATCTCTGATTACCCCCGCCACCATTATGTACACCATACCTCTTGCCCCCCTGGCTCCTCTTTTCAATAAAGGGTTCATTCACATGGTCAAACCAACTAGTTCTGGATCACTTTAGACTCCTCTCTTTTCCCCAACCCCCATACCACCAAATTCTTTGGGTGCTACATCCAAAATTATGTCAAATTCTCTCTATCTTCAATGGTACCTTTTTAGTCGAAGCCACAGTCCTATCTCCCCTCAACAATTATAGTTAACTTCCTAATTCCTCTCCCACCTCTCACAGCACTCTAAACCCCACAGATCACACAAGAGCAATTCTCTTAATTTATACATTGGATCTTTTAGAATAAAATTCATATTATTTTCCTGGGTCTACAAGGTCCTGTATGGTCTTGGTCTCCCTTCCTCTGCAGTCTCCTTCTTCCCATTCTGCCCACTCCTCCCTGTACTTTAGAAATCAAGTTCCCTTTCTAACCCCAGGCCTGAGCACTTGTTCTGTCTGCCTAGAATGTGCCTTCCCCACCTCTTCACACAGCTGACCTGTTCTCATCATTTAGTTTCTATTCCAGGATGCCACCTCAGAGAGGCTCCCCTCACTATGCTGTCTCAGCTAGCCTTCCCCGCCAATTCCCCATCTCATCAACTTTGTTGTTGTTTGCAAAGAACTTCTCACAGTCCATAATTATTTCATTTGCTTGCTTATTTATAATTTATCTCCTACATCAGAATGTAACCTCCGTATCCCCAGTTTACTTCTGTATCCCCAAAGACTAGCATAATGAGAGCTCAAGAAATTATGTTTACAAATGAATACAACCCCATGGAGACAGGTATTTTTAAAATAAATTAAAATTCCAGAACCTTATAAATAAATGGACCTTAGAATTCTCTAACACAATTATTTAATCTACTGATGAAGACACTGTGGCTCAGAAAGATTAAGGGACCTCTCCAAGTTCATAGACTAGTTTAGGACAGAGCCGAGTCCAGAATCCAGGCTCCGGACCCTCAGTCCATTTCTCCTCCTTTTGTCCTGTGATGACACCAGTTTCAAGCTAAGATTCTTCCGTTGTAAGCTAAGGAAACTGACTCTGGCTAATTTATGGACTAAAGGAATTATTCTTGGAATTAAGGGGACATCCGCTATCCCAGGCTTTAGGAAGTATAGGCATTAGCGTGGTTAGTACTTAGGTAACAGACATGAATAGACCATCCGTCAGGACGCTGAAGTCAGGATGAATGAACTCTGACCCTTTCCCTTCATCGTGTCAACCCACTTGATGGTCACATTCCCAAGAGGAAAAACAGGAGAGTCCCTGTTTGGGTCTTGTTCCCACTCCTTCGCTCATCAAGTGATGATGGCTGGGTGATTTGCCCAATGGAAATGGAGGTGCTTTTAGCAGAAGAAGGCGAGCTGGATGCTGGGCAGACAAAAACACCAGATGTCCTCGGTACGTCATCATGCACAGCTGGTAGGAGCCGCGCTTGACGCCAAAACATTGGCTTCATGACAAGCCCAGTCCCCAGGTTAGTATTCTATGTTTCTTGAAATTATTTGGTGATGGCTCTCTTCCTAGTGGGTTATGCAAATATTCCCGTGTGAGAATTCTCTCCCAAAGGCCCAGGGGGCATACAGTAGGGTGTGAACACTGCCAGCCGGCACTGCAGCTCTGACTTGCTGCATATTTTGTTCTGTTTGTTCCTGTTTGTCCAGGGGTCGGGTTGCTATGAACGTGGAATTTTGCTCCCGCTCCCTGTCTGTCTTCAAATGAAGCAGGCCTGAGAGCTATATTGTCAGTTGTGGAGAAGAAGGTATGTACGCTACCCACATCTTCCTCTTGGTGATCGTGCTCCACAGCCAAGCTGAAGGACTGCAGGAAGTGCAAGCATAGACTCAGCAGATCCACATTCATCCCTAGCCAGGGATTCAGATTACACTGAAGGGAGACGGGAGTGGGACCACTGCCCCCATGAGAGCTTCCTTCTTCCTGACACCGCCATTCTTCCCTTTCTGCTCCCTCCTACCTCCACCATGGCTAACAATCACCAACGCGATACCTGGGTCATCCCCCAGCCACGTCTGCTTCTTTAGGATTTTTTATTGGAGGAAAAGGAAAGAGAGGAAGACAGAAATGCAATGGAAGGCTTTACAAAGTAGAAATAAAAAGTTCAAAAAACCCAAAATGTCTTCTTCTTTTGCTGAACAAATCACTAGCCACACTAGGATCTGAAATGGATTCTCAGTCTAACCTCCCCCATTATGAATGGAAGATACCAGCCATCTTTCTACTTATCTTTTGAGTTTTATTTACCCTAGGCTTTGAGGTGAGGTTAACACCAAGGCTGTTGTAAACCCCGGTGCTTCTGGAGACAGTAATGGAATCCTGTAGAAAAGCTCATCGAAAATCAAGATTAATGCCACTACACCACTACACACAGAGATCAAAAGGAAACAAAAACATGTATAACAGCATTCTGAAAACTCAGAATTAAAGTTGTTTAATTTGAAATGATATAACATAACATATAATCTCATTTACCAAGAGTATCTGGCACTTGACAAAAATACAATACATAAGAAATCTGACTAATATATAAAAATGTCTCCATTCTGCTCCCTAAATGGGAGAAAATCATGTGGGAGAAAGACATATGCTCGGTGAATGTAAACTGCCCTTTTCCCCCTGATGCCACCTTTCTGACCCCCAGCCCCCCACACAACATCCTCAGTAAGGGGCTGGAACGGTCACCTAGGGATCCTTAGGATTAACCTGAAGATAGTCTTTTCCTCTGTCACCAAAAAGTATAAAAGGTAAGGCCTCGACAGACAGGGTGCTACTCTACCCTGGGCGGCCTGAAGCCTGCGGTCTATACGATAAGAGTCTTAGAAAAGTCTCCCATTAACACAACACATGTAGAATGTCAGGTGGGAAACCATAGGCTCAAGGACTCCAGGAGCCTTTGGAGGCTTCCTGGTTTGAGACTAAATATCATCTCAGTGGCAGAGCCAACTATATGTATTGTCCTGGCTATTATGTCAATACCAATAAAACTTAATATTTACCAAGTGCCCGTGCTAGGAACTGTATAAATCCTTTTACATGGGTCATCTCATTTCTATTTTATGTTGTTACTACAACACCACCAAGAGTCAATATTATCATTGTCCCAATGCTTGAGGAAACCAAATCTTAGGAGGACTAAGAAACCAGACCAAGGTCACGCAGCTGGGAGGAGGCAGAGCCACAATTCAAACCCGGAGCCTGAAGTGTTGACCGTTCCATGGTAATGTCACCCCCCCAGAGTCCCAGGGCTTTGACCTCTGAAGCAGGTCCTTTGTAAGCTTTAAAAAAAAAAACTCAAATGAAGTGGTCATGCTTATAGTTTGTTAAGTTTTAAAATGATCCTCTGGTCCTTTTTATTTTCCCGAAGTCACAAAGATAGTGAGTGGTCTGTTGGGAGCTGCACGTGAATCTGTTTTAATCGCCTTCTGTTTACCTCATTCATTAAGGGAGGGATTCCTGCCCTAGGGTTCTGGGCAGATGGACATCCCATACTGGACAGATGACATCAATGGCAGTTTTGTTGGTCAAGTATACTTCCAGAATATGCCTCCCGGAGGCATACAGAGCTTGCATTTGGGAGCAGAGTAAACAAGAAGGGGCTGTGAGAGTCAAGCTTCCTAGTAAAAGGGGAGGGTGCCCACAGGAGGGTATGATTGGCTTGTGTGGCCAATTCTGCAGGTTGGCAGGGATCTGACACCTGCTACTCAGGGGTGAGCAGGAAATACTGTGACCTGCCTGATAAGGAGACTTTTTGGGCTAGGGGACCTTATCCATGGGATCAGATAAGGAAGGCCCCTCTAATTTTACCCAGTGTCAAGACAGCACATAATATTGAACTTCAGTTTGAAGGCTTACACCACAACCTCTTCATAAAACACAAACAGATGAGCCATATAAGGAAAGTACAGGAACAATGATGCCTGGCTGGGAAAGACTAGTGTGCATTTGGGGGACTAAGGCTATGTGCGAAGGAAAAGTGTTAGATGAGACTGGAAAGCTGGCAGCCAGACTTCCGAGGGCCTTGAGACCCCTTTTGGAGGTTTTGAACAATGGAAGAACCTGTTCTTCCCAACAGCGGTGAGCACGGACTGGAAGGGAAGAGAGAGTGGAAACAGACAAAGCAGATTACTGTTTGTCAAAATCGTGACAGTGAGAAATCGTGAGCATTTGAAACAGAGAAGTGGCCCCATTGGAAAGAAAAGCAAAAGAGAGAATCAAAAGAAATTATAGTGGCCCAGACCCCAGGCGCAATCCAATGATTGGCTGTGGGGACTACGGGAACAAAAGAACTCCTCAGAGATAGGCTGTCTTTATTTAAGGTTTTGATATTTTGCTCATCACAGATTTTTTTTGCATTAATTTTGATTTTTTAAAAGTAAACTTTACTCTTAAGCATTTACCTTGATTACTGAGTAGATCTGTTTCCCGTTGAAACTGTAACACATTAGTGCACCCCTCGCTGCTTAAGGCAATGGAGATTTACTCTTCTATTGTTCTGGGTAACAGAGGTCTGAAGTCGAGGTGTCTGCTGGGCCACACTCCCTCCTGAGGCTCGAGGGGAGAATCCCTTCCTCACCTCGCAGCTGCTGGGTGGGTGCATCACTTCTATCTCGTGGGCACGCTACCTTCTCTTCTTCTGCCTGTGTAAACTCTCTGCCTCGCTCTTGTAAGGACATTTGTGATTGCCCTGAGGACCCTCTGATCATCCCAGATAACATTCGCATCTTGTGATCTCTAACTTGAACATGTCTATGGTGTCTTTGTCACACAAGGTGACAAGCACAGGTTCCAGGGATCAGACTGTGGGTTGGGGAGTGGGGGCTAAGTTTTAGCCTACCACACTGGGTTTGGTTTTGGTTTTGGTTTTTACATCTGTTTAGCTTTTGCCTCTAAGCCAAGTGCCTCCCCAGATTATCTTCACCTTGGTCCTGGCCCTGAATCATCTGGGCCTGGAGCATTGAGAGAATGCTGATTCTACTTCCAGAAATGGGAAATGCAAGAGAAGGATCTGATTAGGGACATGAACATTGCTTAAATATTTAAAACACACCTACCATTATATTTGACATTATGGTGTGCAATTGGAGTATGAGAGCGAATTTTTATATTCCTTGAACAGGTCCTCATTTTCTTGGAGGCAAATGAAAGCCCACCTTGAATGACAGGATGGGCTACTTTGTATCTTCACCTGGAGTTGACAATATGTATATATACATGTGTGTGTTATCTACACACACACATATGTAATTTTAAATACTTGGCTGCCCAATAGAAATGGTTCCGTGCATGGTGCACGAAAGCATTTTGAGCTGAGGTTGTATTCAAGGAACATTTGTGGTTTATTTGGTGAGAGTGTAAATTATTCCATCTTTTGACCAGGAATGTCACCATGGTCATGGATTTGGTTCATTGCCACAAAGGCCCACAATGGGAACCCAGCGTTTCCCCTTGAGGAGAGAGGAAGATCTGACGGATCTACAGGAAATGCATTGACTGGAGGGTCGGGCAACAGGAAATTAGAGGAAAAGGCTAGAAAAGTCACTAGGCGATCTTGGGCAAAGCCACTGGAGGTAGCTAACTTGGGTAAACGAAAGGGAAGGACCATCGGGGCATTCAGGATGAGAACTAGGGCCAGAGAAAGCCGGTCTGCAATGTAGGGAAGTAATTAGGTAAAAACTCCCTACCAGATTGCGTTCCCTGGAATCATTCCTTCCTTGAGTCATTATGGGCTTGCTTTACAAAAATAGCGATGGCTAGCACAATGCTCACCGTTTACTCTTGTCTACTTTGTATGGTTCCTATGTTTTGTTGGAATAAGGGAAATTAATACTACAGAAGTCAAAAAAGCAAATGTAATTGAGATAGTAAACAACTCACTTTCTTCTTGTCATGCCCACAAGTGCCCTTAGTATCTAGTAGAAATGATTATATCAGCGTAAGCCTGCGTTATGCTAAAATGAGGACAAGGGAAGGTTTCATAGGAGCTCCACTCAAATCAGCTCCCCACAACTTTACATCTTGATATCTGACCTCGAGAGTGCCCTTCCAGTGTCACATGAAGAATGTTTAAAAAAAAATAAAAACCAGGAAAAGTCCACCAGCAAGACAGCTTCTCCACTAGAGTAGCAGTTCTCTGCCCGGGAGATTACCTTTTCAGCAGCAATTCAACATCTTGCCTAAATGTTTCAGGCATCTCACTAGTTCTTCCTTCTTAACTAGTAAAGAAATGGTTTATATTCTGGGTGGGGGTTTTTATATTATGCTCATAAGATAACATTTATACGAATTATATCAGTGGGATGAGAGAGTAGGCAAAACGAAATCCAGTGGAACTTGTTTTTAAAAATATAAGTAAGTAATTGAAGAGCCTCTGAAGATAGCCACAGCTCCTCGATCTTAAATTTTCAAGTATTATTCAGAGCTCTTTGAGGAGAATAAACAAGAGTTACTGTTACTTACGTTTGGCAAGATTCTCCATGGCCGTGCTGCGGTGTGTGAGGCCGAACAAGAGAGAGAAGTAGGGGAGAAAAAAATTGGTAGCAGCAGAAGCAAGTCATCTTGATCTTTGCCTTCACTTACGCGACGTGGGGCGGTCTGAGGGACAGCCCAGCCAGTGAATGAAAATAAGAGGTGACTTTTTGGAAGAAATCCAGATTCTCTTTCATTTAAGGGAGTCCATTCGATTTACCTTGAAAGAAGATTTATGTCCATTAGAGGTAAAAACATGAAAGGATCAAGTTATGTGATCAAGTTTTAGGAGAAAATTTAAGATTCCCAACGTGGCATTACTTATAAATACACAATATGTGCGTTCATCTGGACAGATTGTGCGCATTCTGATGAAGCAAAAATGTTGTTTATTCTTTTTAGACCAGTTCCAATAGTCACTTAGGAAAAGACTTAGAAGATGGTAGAGATGAAAACGCTAATAAATAAAGCCTAATTTTCATGAATACCTTTACTCAAGGGCTGTTTGACCTGAATTACACAACACATCTTGAGCTTCGAAACTCTAAGAGTGCATATAATTTTTAATTGACTTTTCTTTGGCAATATCGGTATGTTTGTATTATATTCAAGGGACTCCCTCTGCTGTATAACTTAACACATGAAATTCTTGTTTTACTCCCTTACCAAAGTTTCCTCGCAGCTTGATGGATAAGGTGTCTAATTATGGAGTACTGCAGAAGGCTTTGGATCAAATCATATGTTTTTATTGAAAATGAGGTCATGTTGGGTTGCGTGATTTAGCTAAATAATCAGGGAACTATTTTTCCAAGCCAAACACAGAGTAACTAGGTTTAGTAACATGGCTTCCTCCCTAAGATCCATAACTCAGACATGGTGGTTTGGGAACAATATGGGTAGAAATTGTGTGTGTTTTTCTTGGACATTTAAATGAATGGCATTTTTTAACAAGACTGTATTATAGGTAGAATTTAATTTTACTTTCGCTTTTACCTTACGTGACATTGCCTGGGAGAACGTTTTCCAAAGAATCACCTAAAATCATGTGGTCTCAACATTTATCACTCAACAAACAGAAGTCATGGTATTATAGATAAACAAGGAGTCGGGGAGTTCTGGATAATAGTTAAAACAACAATGTCCTTAAACATCCACTAGAATATTTTGATAGTAGATTTTCGGATATTTCATGGAAGTACTGATCTCAGATGTATAGTCTTGTCACCCACCCCAAATCACTGAAATGTTCTAGGTCTAATACTCTCTCGGTTCCAAATGCTTGTGTTTCTTGTGTACCCTGAAGACCTAGTTCAGTGTTCAAGAAATAGGACACTCATGTCGTATCTAGGTCCATTTTTTTAAAGGTTGTTAAACCAATAAACTTCGATCAGTCAACAGCTTTATGTTCCAGCAACGCCTAAGTTTTCTAAACCTAAACTTTCTAAGTGTAAGAATGGGTGCAAATTCTTAGAATATAGTCTAAGATTATTGTGCTGAAGAATTGGGACTCTGTTGTTTCTCTTTCTGAGATTAAGACCATGGCTTCTCTCAAGATACTAAATTCGCTATCTATTTCACGGTGTTGGGTTGGACACACAAAATCTTCTCACATGTTAGCTTTGGCCCTACTAGGGATTCTTTCCATTCCACATGTATGTCCTATAGGGTTTCACAGAGTGTACCGTGATAGACTTTCCACATTCATCTTAGCTTTACTGCAGATATGGCTTCAAAAATATGATATTGTCAAAATTGTGCTGACTGTGAACTCGCAATGCCTTTTAGGGAGTCCACGAACAGCTGTATTGAATAGCCTGACATCTGTGAAATCAAGAGTGTATTTCGAATTTAACTTTCAAACCACAGAATTCAAGTAAGCAAAAACTGACCATGTGTTAAAAACACTTGAAACTCTTCCCCTTGTAACTGTTTATCTACATTTTTAAAACCCTGTTTACATTGTAGTAACAGCTGTGTTTAAAAGGAACACGACAGAGCAGACTAATTTATAATGCAAAACTCTATTCTAAAAAAAAAACTTATGTTTGAAAAAACACTTCAAAAGAGGGCAAAAATGATTAAAATAGACACAACCATTTGTTTAAACTATGACTTTCTCAAGAAAAAACAGCCTAATGTAAACTGGCTTAGGCATGTTCTAAGCAGCTGTTCTGTGTAATGCCTCCACAAACCTTTTTCTCTGGGGGGTGGGCAGGCAGAAAATGAGCAACTGACCATCACAGAAGGTCATTGCCATTTAAGAAACAGCACAAATCTAAGGATGAAATATTCAAGTGTTCGAAGGGTGCCAAGTCAGTTAAATTAGGGGCTGAGGACACAGGGCCCGTGACCATGCCTACAGCAAGCAATCTTGTGAGTGAAAAGTGGGAAAAAAAAACACATTTGACCAGCATTCCTTCGCTGGGTTTCTACAGAAAAATTGCAAAACTTTTCAGTAAGGAAAAAAAAGTCCAACTAAAATTTTTTGTCTATGTTTTACCGCATATTAGCTAACTTTTCTTTTTACTTCCTCCCCCCCCAAATCATCATTGTTTGAGGCATCCCACAGACATGATCTGCAGGCCTCTTTTTCACTGTTGCATCGATTTCATTGTTGCATCGATTTCTCTTGGGGTTTGACACAGTGGACCTTTTACAAAACCCTCTCTTTCTTTGGTTCCCATGATGCCTTTCTGTCATCTTGCCTCCCTTCCACACTCTATTCTACATTACAGGAAAACAACCTTTTCCTCCACTTGTTTCCTAAATTGTTCCTTAAGTGCCAACTGCAGCTCCCTTCTCCTCTCAGTTGCAGCGTGACAGTCTCATGCATCTGAAGGAGACAAGGGAGCCATTTCCACGTGCCCAGGTTGTCAGGAATTAGCAGAGGGAACAACACCTGAAGGGACCTGTGTGTGCCAATGACAAGGGTCAAGCAGGAACAAGAATGCTCCGTCAGAGGCCAGCATGGAGAACTGACAACACAGAACCCTGCCTCCTCACTGACATGTCAATCCTAGAAAGGGAGGCACAACCCCCAAGAATAGGACATGAAACCCCTTATAGATTAAGATGAAATTTCCGCTGCCAAATAGAATAAGGGCTCCAAAGAGAAATTAAATTCAGTCAAAGAAACATAACAGTAGTTCCATTTCATACATGACTCTGTTGAATGATATTCCCAGGCATGCTTGCACAGTGCCTGGAACATAGCTGGAGTTCAAAAAGCGTGGTTTCCTATTTGCTATGGAAGATCACCAAACTCTCATGTAATTTTATCTGATGAGTTAAACGGGATGAATGTTAATTTATTCATTCATTTACTCATGTAACAAAGATATTTGGAACGATTACTTTGTGTCAGGCAATATTCTGGGCCCTGAAAATACAATAACAAGTAACTAGAGTTCCAGCCTTTTAGAGAGAGAGACAGCTGAAAAAGAGAGAGAGAGAGAGAAGGAGGGAGGGAGGGAGAGAGAAGAGAGGAGAGGAGAGGGGAGGAGAGGAGAGGAGAGGAGAGGGAAGAAGAGGAGAGGGGAGGCGAGGGAAGGGAAGGGAAGAGAAGTAGGAAGGAAGGAATCAGGAATGACAAATGTAAGGGAACAAAACAAAGCAGAGTAGGAGGGAGAGCCATGCTCCCTTGGCTGGAGCCTTCAGGAAGGCATCTCTGAGTAGGTGAAATTAACACAGAGATCTTCATGACCTTTCGGACTGTGCCTTGCAGATGTGGGAAGAGAACACACCAGGCTGGAGAGCCAGCAGGACTCAAGCCCTCGAGTAGTCTTCCAAATCAGTTTTTCTCTAAACTCCTAATGCAAATTAGCGTGGGAGGGAAGAAGTCTATAATCTTGATGTGAATCCTAGCCATTCCCTGGGTTTCATTTATATAACAGCCAAAATATATTTTGGAAAAGTAAACCAAGATGAAAGTAATAATTTGCTATTATTAAGATGCCCTAAATACATGCATTAAAACAGGAAGAACCGGCTATAGAATTTATCTTTGTGTCTATGTCTATATTTGCATATATTTATATTTGCATTTTTCTATATCTATATTTACATCTGGATATGATATATATTGTGGATATTTCCATACCTACATCAATCTATCTAGCCACCTGTCTAACAACATAGAGCTGCATATGTGACATACTGTTTTGCTTACTAAGGGCCTAAACCTGATTAACTTATTTCTGAAAGAGGCAAACTCTCCTCCTAGGAAACTCTTCAAAAGTAGAATCGATCATTCTGTTTATATAACATGTGTATCTGTATATGTATCTGGCTATACTTGTAATTGTATTATGTCTTCATAGATTTCAGTGTAAGTACTCCTAGGTTACACCTTTACAAACCAACTGCATCGAACATCTTCAGCAAGAAGATGATTCTACTCATAAAACACAAGTGGGGGATTATTTTTGTTACTCTCTTGTAAAGAAATGTCAAAAAATGCTCCCAAAAGATAAATGAGTAATTGTAAATGGCATACAAAAATCTTACTTTATTATTTGGAAAAATGTTGCCACTGCTGTATCGTTAAGATTTCCTCTTGGAAAGCACCCTCGCTCTCTCCCCAAGCAGAAGTTGAAGATGGGTTACTGAGGTCAATGCAGTCACCTCCAGGATAGCTGACATATCCATAGTCTTTTTAAAAAGCTAGGATATATAAATTCTATTTTAAGAGAGTCCCAAACAAAAAGAAATACACTTAGCTTTGTCTATATTTAGGGTCCCACAATTTTTTTAAA
The DNA here is from genome assembly GCF_002007445.2 of Ailuropoda melanoleuca. NCBI lineage: Eukaryota > Metazoa > Chordata > Mammalia > Carnivora > Ursidae > Ailuropoda > Ailuropoda melanoleuca. Next base: position 41,126,616 of record NC_048232.1, read on the forward strand.
GTAGTGCTATGATGCTTCGTAAAAAGAGAGCCTATGTCCGATGCTTGGGAATACTGATATTCATCACCTAACTCCCTCATACTCTTGATTTTATATTGGAATCATAAAATGATGGATAATTTTTAAAGCAATCACATCAATTGTAATAAAATACATGCTTTAAGGCCTTCCAAAGCAAGATAGTTACAATCCATCATCTTACATTAAAGGAGCCATTTGAAATGAGTCTTCTATAATTAGGATGACCTTATGCCTCATTTGCCTGAGACACTTCTGGTTTATGTCTATTGTCCTAGTATAATAGCAGTGCCCACGCCGACTCTCAAGAAAGCCTTGGTAAGCTATGGTTATTCGATGTAAAATCAATTGCAGAATGGTTATAGTGAAGAAATTTTTATAAATTTAGTGTTTGGTCTGGAACAGGAAATACCACCTGTCACTGAAATCTGGCAAATACGGTTGTCACAGTATATAATATTCAATTATTTAAATAATGTTCTTCCTTTGGGAACCAAAGAACCAGAGTCAGAAAAAAGAGCTGGAGCTGAGAGGTAGATCAGCTGCCATGCCTGCACGGATAGAATAGCATAGACACACGAACGCCAGGCAGTTTTTACAAGTTCACTCTCTTTCAGGAGTAAAGCAAATGACATTGATGTTTGTAAATTTACTAAATTTTACTTTTATGAGCTAGTAGGAATTTGGAGATTTGCAGCATCTAATTATTTCTACCGTATTTATGACTAGCAGGAAAAGAAGTGATTAAAGATGAACTTCTCAAGGGATGTGTCAGTCCCATGAATTAATCTTTCTCTGCGGCATGCAGCGTTACCCCCGGACATGTTCGACTGCATGGGAGAAGAGAGTTAAACAATTTTACGTTCCTAACATTTTCCAGTTCTATACTTCCCCAGAAATAGAACTGTTCTTTAGATCAGCATTTGTGTTTGGTATTAAAAAAGGGGGTTGGTCGCGAGACAGCAGACTGAGACCGGGAGCTCCAGGAGCGCGGAGCGGCTGGCGGTGTTGGAAACACAAAGGACAGAGACGCGCCGGCCCTGGAAGTGAGGGCTGGGACGCCGGGTGTGGGGCGCACATCCCGGGGCGCTGCAGGGTTGAGCAGCACCAACAGAAACAGAGTTAAAGTGGCCAGAACATCAGTGGAGAACGGGCCTCAATCCCTCTGTTCTGAGACAGAGGCTGAGATTCGGCCACTGCTGCTCTGACTCTCAGAAGAGGCACAGCAGACCGCCAGGGAAAGCCACCAGAGAACAAAAGCCCGGAAATACCGGCTCACAGCATGCCCATCCCCATCCCCCCTCGCAGGGGACACGGGGACTCTACCCAAACAGGGTTTCCTGAGTATCGGCGCACCAGGCCCCTCCCCCAGAAGGCAGGCTGAAAAATCAAGAAGCCCACAACCCGGAGCGCCTGAGTGGCGCAGTCATTAAGCTCCTGTCTTCGGATTAGGGCGTGATCACAGCGTTCCAGAAAGGAGTCCCTCATCAGGCTTCTCCACTGGGAGCCTGCTTCTCCCTCTCCCACTCCCCTGCTTGGGTTCCCTTTCTTGCTGACTGTC